>NC_071270.1:20192551-20455051 GCF_023375685.1 Ictalurus furcatus | reverse complement strand
ATCATACCATATATTATTATTACAGAACTGTCAATGTGATGAGCCACTGCAGCACATTTCAAAGGGAAAGCCATGAGCTGATTTGATTCAATTCAGTTCAGTTCAACAATGGACACTGTCCAAAAGCAGCTTTAGAGAAATATAAAAATTCAGGATATATATTTTAAATGTATGAATGTATCCCTAATGAGCAAGCCAAAGGCAATGGTGGCAAAGAAAAACTCCCTAAGACAAATAGAGGAAGAAACCTAGAGAGGAATCAGACTCAGAACGGAATCCATCCTCATCTGGGTGACACCAGATAAAGTGCAATTATAAATAAATCCCTTCTCCAAATGTGCTAATATTACATTGTCAAATAGTGCAGTTGTGTAACCAGGAAAATTCATTACTATTTTTACATGAAGTCTCTTTTGTTCAACTTCTCCACTGTTCACTGATGGAGACCTGAGTGCAAAGATATCATATGTTTGGATATCACAGTACTGTATCATTTGATGATATTATTACAACCCCACATCTTATTACAATCCCAGCACTCTTCGCCACGTTACCACCGGCACCAATGGTCACAAAAATATGAATAATATTTCTGTCATACTGTGCTGTATTTTAGTGCTTGCTTTGTGTTGATAGCAAAAATGTTTTTAGATTGTATGTTGATGTGCAAGAGGTACTGGATGAAAGAAAATCAAAACTAAAGATTGAAGCCAATAAAAAAAAAAAAACAAAAAAAAACAGCAGATTTCATTATAACAATTTACAACACTATATCATTATCACTATAAAGTCATGTTGCGTTATATTTTGTCTGATGGCAACCAGTACTACCCATGTTTTTACTTTTAACTTTCCTACGGTATCTGAGTTCTTATGCACATGCATCCACACTAAAATCCCGTAACGGACTGATAAGCCCCATCACTGGACGACAGCCGGAGCCAGGAGTAATTGTGAGCTTTGTACTGTCTCGTGAAAAGGCCTGGTTGGCTGGGTGTGCTTCACTTCAGGGTTTGATTGCAGGTGATAGGAACTTATCTGAAACAGCACAGGCAAGGCTGCTGTTTATCTTCTGAAGAGTATCGATCTGCTCAGATCTTTGAGAGAGAGAGAAAGAGAGAGAGAGATGCCGAAGGCCTGGAACATTCTAAACGTTTATCCCTCCCTCTCTTTAATTCTGCCTCTCCCTGTCCGTCTCTCTTTTATCTTCTGTGTCTTCTCAATCTTCTATTGGTTATTTCTTCAGCTACTATCATAGGCTAGTAGCCCCTTGTGAAATATACAGAACAAGTGATGAGACTTCACAGTGTTGCCGCGGAGATACAGAGATACAGCTCAGACAGTGAATCAAAATAAAAACTGTCTGGTTAAGATTTTGACATGCGTACGGTTTAAGTTATCAAGTTGCAGACTTTAGACTAGAGTGTTGTTGAATTCTTAAATCTGATCGGTCATTAATTTTCTATAACAGCAGCTCTGACAGCTCTGAAATTTATTTCTGGATGGACTGTCCAGTGTCAGTGCTTTGTAACTGTGAGTGTATTTTCTGTTATGGAAAAAAGTCTTCAGGACAGATAACACTGCAGTTTCTGATTTCTCTGTAACGTGACAAGCTATTTTTTTTTTTTTTGGTCTTATTCATTTCAAGAGAGAAAAAAAGAGAGGTTGGAGAACTGTTTATAGCTGCCATAATTTAATTGATAACCGTAACTTACCCATAGTGTGGCTTTTATATCACCTTCAGTGTAACTATAAATGGTTAAAAGCATGACGTGCTATTACTTAATAAATGAAACACTGTAATCATTGGCAGATTACTGCGGTATAAGAGGAATAAAACACTCCAGGGCATGCTGATATTGGTGGAAAGTAATCCACTTTGGGGTCGTAAAAGTAACTCTGCTTCGTGTCAGACCACATCACATCAACCCGTTGCGGATTATTTTCCTATTACAGCCTGTCTTGTTATGCTTTGCGTCTTACTTATTACATTTTCGCTACTCCCTGAAAACAATACAAAGCAGTTCTGCTTCACCGACAACCAGCTTAACGGAAATTTGCACAATTATAATCAGTCATTAAAAAATCAACATGTCTGCTTTGTTTCTCTCTCATTGCCTCTCTTGTGCTCGTCCACCGTTGTTGTCTCTCTCCAGGCTCATCAAGCTAAACACATTAAGCCAAGCAGGTTGCGATTTGGCAAGGAACACTTTCTATTTCAGAGCTTCATTAATCTAGGGAAGGATGGAAATTTGAACGGAAAAAAAAGCTCCATCAAAGGCTTCAAGAGTCGCACCTTGGTCCCTTAGCACCTCACAGAATTACTTATGCACGACAGACATAACCCGAATAAGGGGCTGATGAAAGGGTTCAACTACAATGTCTCTTCTGTTGGATTATGGAGGGAAAATGAAACTTGAGGTTCACTGGAAGTGGAAGACATTGGCAATAGATTTCATTTATAATGCAATGCAACAGCCACTGAAAAATGGTGAGAAAAATAATGGTGTGTAGATGTGTCTGGGTGTATCTAATTGGTCTTCGCAGTGTATGAGGGTGTGCTGAAATCTGTGCTCATGCTGTGAGAGGTCAGAGCCTATTTATACAGCAAAAACATTCCCCTGCCATCCACGTCTGTATAGCTGCTTGTTCATCGTGACAAAAAAACCACACACGGTACGAGTGAACCAGCTGACCCCGGCTCTCAGTACATAGTCCCCGGTCTGTCTCAAACCCCCTTTGATGTATCACATGCCGTGCCTTATGGCCTCAAGCATAGTACAGTGCTGAGTAACTCTGTAGAGTCTGTGTTGATAGTTACATAGTGCACCCTCACACATTCCCAGGCTCCAGCAGCTGTAGACAACCTAAAGAGCAATCTTTTACCTCAATGTGATGAATACCATGTTTTTCATTCCATACTCTGTCATGCTAATTTATCACTGTGATGCTAGCATTGTGTGTATACTCAAGGCTTAGCTTGACATGTGTGGGCGCTTACAAAAGAACAGAGAACCCACAGCAGTCAGACAGCAAGCAGGGCCCATTCATCTTCACACCTTTGTATGGAAGCACGTACACACTGAGGTGTGTGTGTGTCTGAGAGAGGGAGAAATCAGGTCCGGAAATCCACAGTTGTTAGCATTAACCTTCCACGTAAACCTTCACTAACCTTCGCGACAAAAAAACGAGCTACACAGCACCGAGAGCTGGAGCAAAGCTATTATGATCCTGTTACCGCTCATTTACAGTTTCGCCTCTGACTGGAGGCATGCGGCCTTGCTTCAGAGGTCACTCGCTATTTTGCAGGCTGATAGAAAAGCAAATGTCGGGCGGGAAATCAGTACACACACAATTAGCAGCCATGAAATGAGCTCTGAAGGTCATATTTCATGTCAAGAGATTATGCATAGCAGTTAAAGTATATTTGGTTATCACGCTTACCGAAGTGGCTTAAGTTGCACCATCGCAAGATGAGCTTTTCATAACTTGCATAAACAATGACCTTGTTTAACTTTTTTTCTGTATAGTGCGGTGGCGTTTGAAATTTAATTTACTATGGGAATAAAGCATATCTCAAGATCCATTAAGCAAAGTTAATTATGCTTTAATACCACCATAAATGCCAGAGATATATATTGAGTCATAATATCAGCACAATTACTGTATATGATCTAACACCTTTTTTTGTATGTCTGGCAGGGCCAATAAATCTACTGAAGGAGTTTCCTCCATAGACTGGGGGATGATGTGTGTGTTTAGGCGATGCAAGAAGGAGCAAATAATGAACGGAACACTTGTCTCTAACAACTAATGTCTACAATGAGTTTTCATTTCCTCTGCAGACTAGTTGTTGAGTCATGGCCTCTAAATACAGAGGTTTGCATTTATATTGAGCTTGTTGTTGAGATAAGTCCAAAGAAGGTTTAAGTTTGTAAACGCGCTCTTTCTTCTGCTCTGGAAAAAAGTTGCCATGGCTAACATGTCTACAGGCCAATACCACATTCATTACCAATCTATATATGTGGTATTGTAATGGTATCATTGCTTTCCTTGAGCAAAAACGCAATTTCGATGTAGCTCTGTGGTGCATTCAGCATCTTTTTAGAGTGTTCACAGTGTAAACCACGCCCCCTAGCAGGGAATACTGCAGAGGTAATAATAGTTCCACTCTGTTTGCACCTCAGGTCCCCACAAATTCACCCACTGGGGAAGATTCCTCACTTGAAACCAGCATGCAGATGTCCTCGGATGCATCTATGTCAGTAGGGTTCTGTAAAGTAACATCTATTAGAAAAACAACAGCTCTGCACAATCAACCTCTTCTCTGTCTCCATATATTGTCAGAACCTCCATCAGTGGAAATCTCCACCCACAGAGATGCACCCCCCACCTCCCCAATTGTTTTCTCCCAGGGATCCATTATTGCAGCGACACACACAATGCAGTCCGCCCATTTCCTGACTGGAGTTAGATTAGCATTGAGTGCAAGGCAAACAAGGCCTGCATGCTATTCTGGGTGGAATGTGACAGACCACGTGAGTAGCATGTCACCCATGAGATTAGAGAATTGGACCCTAAGAATTGGGCGATCACACTGGGATTACCCTGAGGTAATGGGAGAATTTAGCTGAAGTGGCAAGAGATTTTGGCTGTCTTGCAATGTTAGGCACCAAGCATGGGGGAGGAAGGATTGCTGAAAAAAAAAAAAAAAAGAAGAGTACATGAAAAATGGAGACAACTTGATTAGAAGAGAGTTTAAGTGAGGGGGGTGACAGTGGAGAAAGATAGCAAGGAATATGAGATAACAGAGAGGTATAGCGGAATTCTGGATAGGGTTATGGCCAGTGGGACAGAATTCAGAAGCCTCCTCTCGCCTTTCCTGTCTAATGTTTCAATGCCTCACTGTAAGTCTATTAGCCATCCTGTGCTAGGTTATTGATAGAGGTGGTACAGCAGGCCCAAGGTAAAGTGTTGATAAAGGCCAGAGGAGCATTGACGATCAATACTTCTAATGGCTTTGCATTATAAGTGCATGACTGAGAACATCCCCTTAGTCCTCAATTAGATCTCATATAGCATGGTAAAAATGTTTGAAAAAAAAAAATGGTTTGGCTTAGTGAGAACGTTGCTCTGGGCTAGACAGAACAGAACCTGACATTGAAACAGTTACTTACAAGTGGTCAACAATAGCCTGTGGCTCGATTCGAGATTTTATTCACCTTATACATTGTAAAGTCTGGGTAATTATTTGTGCAGTGTTTTCAAGGTTAAGTGCTTGTTTACATAGTTTTTAGTTACTGTGACCAAGGGAAGCATTTATACTTCATTTTTGTAAGTCAGAATCCATTCTAACAAGGATTTATGGGAGCAATTTTCATTGTAGACAAAGTCAAAATGACCAGGAATTGCCCATTCCTGAACTTTATAACAATAATATCTTTAATTCTTTATTTTTAAGATGTGCCTAGGATGTACCTGACATGATAAATGATCTGTGAACAGTAGGAAATGTACAGACTTTGGCACACTAAACTCTCCTCAAGGCACCTGAGTCATAAAATTCCACACACACACAACTTTCCCTTCTGTTGCAAACTTCGCAAAAGTCCAAAGTGTGCCTTTCTTTTTGCATTGGGATTGATATGTGGAAAGAATAACAATGGCTGAGCAAATGGAGACAAATTATGGTGCAGGCTGTTGATGTGGCTGTCAAAATAGGAGTAAAAAAATGAGAGCTGAGATTGTCTCTTGGACCTTGGGTGAGGAGAGTGGCGTGGCAGTTTTAAGCATCGCTGAACTTGACGTAAACTATGGGAGTGCTTTATAATGACAACCATGCATGTTTGTCTGATGGGCGCTCAGCCTTGGTGGACGCGTGTGTGAGCGTGTGCCTTAAAAACTGGAGATGGACACCAGGGAGGTTCTTTCCCCAGATGAAGAGATCACAACAGCCAGGGGCTATTTACATTCCACTGGCAGGCTACGGATATTGCGCATTTATAACCATGACAAGGTTTAGCGAAGGATGAACGTGCAAGTGATCGAGACAGAGCAGCGTGTCTCTCTGCAGTCCTGTGTGTGATGGAACAGGTACAACTGAATTTGAGATGAATATGAATGCGGCACCATGGGACACAGAATAGACCTCTACATGACCTGCAGTGTAGTTCTATTAGGAATTTCTTCCTGAATAATTTGAAACTGGCCATGATATCTGGAAGAGTGATTTGTGCTCGTCCTCACATGCTTCTTGTTTCAGTCAAAAAGAAAAAAAAAGATAGATGAGACTGGGCCAGCAGCCCAAATATCTCACAATCACCACAATTTCATAACTGAACATTACTGCTGCCAATTTCACATGTTTCACTGACAAGACTAATACTGCTTACACTAAGTATTAAGTAGATCTGTCAGAATTCATAGTCTAGGAATCTGAGCATGAATTCCATTCGGAATTTCTTCCAGAATTCCAGAGGAAAAAAAAACTTCCTATATGCTTGTATTCATAAATCATTTTAACTGTGTTTATAATCAGTTTGTAATGTGTTTATAATCAATTTATAATAAGTTTGTAATGATTCCTTGTCATCATTTTCATAAACAGTAATAATGAATAATAAAATTATGTTGCAACATGTCATATGTCTATTTGCTTTAATGTCATGTGGTGTACTGCACAAAACGTATCATTTATAAACAACTATAAACTGTGAATAATTTTACTGTAATTCAACTGTAAAATTCATTGGATATATAAATGCAGTCACTTTATTTTTGTAATGCAATTTAGAAATACTCAGTTGCGTATTCATTCCAAAAAAATACAGACATATAATTAAAGGTTGGGGTAAAAATAGAAATTTTTGTGCATGAAGCTTGGTGCTACATAATGTATGTGTCCTTGCCATTTTTGGAAGCGTTGAATTATGACATTTTAAATTTTATCATCTTTTTCTAATTGTTAGAAAATATCAGAATTAATGCATTATTATTCACAGATCATTATTAATTATAACGGCTGTTGACATTGTCATGAATAATTGTAATTATAAAGGAATTATTTATAACAGATTATTCAAGCTTTGAGTTATTGTTAGAGTTGATAAAAATGCTTACAAAGAATCATTAGCAATTTACAAATAATTATAAGCACAGGTTATGATTTATGAATATGGTGCTTCATAGAAAGCGTTACCCGAATTCTTCCAGATTCATTGTAAATAATAAGCTTGTAGACCCGATGAGTCTCAACAACAAATGCCAGCTCTTTTATTCAGGCCATGTTTGATGCCTATAGAGGCCACAGTGCTTGCTGGTTATCTGTGAACCCTGTCCTGACCTTTGCAGTGGCCTGAATCTTACTCATGGACTGTAAATGCACTTTGGTTGGAGTTTTTTGGCTTAAGGAATCTTTTCAAATATGAATGCGGACTCTGGTAAAAACTGAACCTGAGGTGAGGTGCATTGAGTTTTGACCTCATGTTTATTTGGGGGTTTTAATGAAAACTCCTCCACAGCTTTGAAAAACAAATGAGCATTGTGTATAGTTCAACAAGTCGACAGTGGAGTGGTTTGTGCTCTTTCTTACATGCCTCTTGTTTAAGACTGAAAAAAAAAAAATGAGGCAGATGAGACTGGGCCAGCAGCCGAAATATCTCACAGTCACCACAACTTCATAACATAGTATTATTGTTGCCAGTTTGACATGTACCATTGACAAAACCGATACTTTAACACTAGCATCAATAAGATCAGTATCAATTTATACACTAGGAGGTTTATACTGACTCTTCTGGCAGCAGTTCTGTCTTTTTGGAGTATACATGTGGTAGAGATGTGGTAACTGAATACAAATACATAATTCAGGTTGAACAGATATTATGTTCTAAATAGTTATAAATCCAGACATGAATAGGAATTGCACTTGCGTAGGAATTTCTTCTTCCTTTTTTTTTTTTTAAATAAAGTTTGCCATAAAGTTTTCACAGGGTATCTTGTTGCGACTAGAAGTGTGCATTGTGACTGAGATCCTGTGGGATGTAACAAAAAGTTGTGCAAGTGTTTATTTTTATTTTTTCTTTCATGCGGACATAAGTGAGCTGTCAAATATACAGGTGATCTCTCAAAAAAATAGAATATCATGGAAAATTTTTTTTTTTTTTTTTTTTTCCGTAATTTAATTCAAAAAGTCGAACCTTCATATATTCTAGATTCATTACACATAAAGTAAAATATTTCAAGCCTTTTTTTTTTAATCTTGATGATTACGGCTTACAGCTCATGGAAATCAAAAATCCAGTATCCCAAAATATTACAATAAAGAATTTATAAAATATTTCACTTTATGTGTAATGTAATCTAGAATATTTGAAAGTTCCACTTTCATAATTAAATTACGGAAAGAAAAAAAAAGAACTTTTCCATAATATTCACATTTTTTGAGATGCACCTGTACAGTGTATTTTAGGGGACAATAAAAGACCACATTAATTTACCTAAACAACAGTACACAATGCATTGACAGCATCTTTAGTAACTGCCTGCGCAGGTAAAGCATAAAGTGTAACTGAGTCACATGTCTCTCTAATATTTGATACCCCAGGGAGCTCTAATGAGGTATATCCAGCTTAGATAGCATGTACTATCTGCTTCACACATGCTCTTTTGAATGTTTTGCTAAGTCAAACATTGTAGAACAAGAAGTCCAAGAACAAAATCCCAACCATCCCACCCCTGATATCCAATTGGTGCATCATGGGAGGTCTGAGAGGAATGAGAAAGAGTTTAGAACAGCGGCTAGGGACTAGGTCAGGGGTTAGGAGTTAGGAAAGACTTCCCCATCACAGGCTAGAGCAAGAAAAATAAATGCTCAGTGTGGCCAAGCTGATGTTCAGTGCATTTACAGCATCTTTATTAACTGCCTTGTCAGGGTTGTAGTGGTTTAAATTTGGCTGTTAGTTTGTTTATAATTTGAGGACATAACCAGAACAGAACCAACCAAAATTCTTTAGAATATATTGCAGGCAGGTACAAACAAAAAAATAGTAACTCCATGAGTGGCATTAAAAGAAAGTCCCACACACATACCTAGTTGACAACCAGTGTGCACTTGAGTGATGTAGCTGAGGTTGAGGAACTGCCACAGCTAGAATTCACACATCATGCTGACAGTGTTGGCATTGCTATGCCTGTTTTCCACCAGTGTTTTCCAATGTTTCCAGGGCATACAGTAGGTTCATAAAAAAATTTAAGAAAAAAAATAAAAACAGTTCAGGCCATTCGCACTTCAAGTTTAAATGCAAAAACATATACAGATGTGGATATTTGGAGCCCTAAACATATACAGATACAGGTAGTGGCATGGTTACACCATGAATAATTGGTATATTTAATTACCAACCCAAGCCCCTAAAAGTCCAACTTCTGGGTATTGGGTTGCACTTGAGTATCCCCTATTTCTGCAGCATTTCTGCATCAGAACTAATGCACTACATTACCAAAGGTAGAGAAGGGTGCTTAATTAATTCATGGGTTTGAGCTGTTGCTGTGCAACCCATTTCTAGAATGGGATTCATTTTAAATGATAGCTGTCTCTGCGTATTAGAGAATTTACCGTGAGTGTTACGAGGTGCTTTAATCTACAGCATTTCCGATTTGCCTTGGTGTGTGGCCTCGCGCTCCCTTTCATTAGCAGACATGGCTGAATTTGCATGCAGCCCATTTCATATCCTCTGCCATGGCATTCAAGTTTCCATCGAAATAAAGAGCGACTGAGCGTGACTGAGGATTATCAAAAATCAGCGCAAGGGAAATGAAGATTTATTATTTTAAATGACTGTGGAATAACATAAGCAGTAAAACGAAAAACCTGGGTTATGATCTGTGACTTAAAAGGTCAGGGTGTAATCCTAACTGATAAAACGATGCTGCCACAATTGTAGCTTTGAGCAAGGATATGACCACAGCCTGCTGAAAGATGCATCCCTACAGATCTCTACAGGCCTGTGTTCCTTGCTTTGGTCAAATGTGTGAAAGAAATGGCCTGACACTGACATTTTTCTGTGCTCTATGCCTGCAGCACTTGGATGTCACAACATTGTACCTGTTCCAGTTAAACAGTTTAGGTAAAGCATAAAGCATAACTGAGTCACATGTCTCTCTAATATTTGTTTGATACCCCAGGGAGTGAGGTATATCCAGCCTAGGTAGCATGTAGTATCTGCTTAGCACACTTGCTTTTGGATGTTTTGCTAATTCAAACAGAGTGGAACAAGAAGTCCAAGAGCAAAATCCCATCTATCCCATCCCTGAGATCCATGTGGTGCCTCATGGGAGGTCCGTGAGGAATGAGAGAGAGTTTAGAACAGCGCCAGGGGATAGGAGTTATCAAGCCCCCCCTTACAGGCTAGAGCAAGAAAATAAATGGTTAGTGTGGCCAAGCCCACATTCCCCAGCTATAGCAGTTAAGCCACCAGAGCTACAGGCGTAGGACAGAAAATTCTGATTTGTGTTGTATTGTTCTGACGCTTTCTAATCCTGTTGACTTTTCCTCAGCCTGTAGCTTTGTGGGACCTTTATTTGTCGGAAAATTACATCATAGTATGGTAGTGCATGGACAAGGTTCCTTACGCCTCAGCGTGTCCGATTAGAGCAACTGTAAGCTGGTGGTCACCATTACTCTGTGTAGCGTCATCACAGTACTAGAAATGGTACAAAGTTGCAAAATGGTTTCCTCGCCTGATCGTGATCCAAGCATGCCTATTTATTTTTGAATGATTTACTGTTACTGACTTGTGTCCCATTCAGGGTGTAGTCCCACCTTGCACTCAGGATAGGCTCCTGATTGACCATGGCTGTGGCCAGGATAGAATGCTTACTAAATATGAATAATTGAGCATCTATTTATATTATATTATATTTATTTATCGTTTAAAATCCACCCCCAAGCGTTCCGCTGATGTTAAATATAACTAGTTCACAACCTCTACAGGTGCGGAGATTTCATTTGAGGAAGCGAAAACTCATCGGCAGTGATTAACTTGATCAACCAGGTTTTCATTTATAGATGCAGCTTCTGGCTAGTGGTGCCCCATTTGTATGGCCACTTAGCTGCTATGTATTTTGGCTGCATGTTTCGCGAACACAGACACAGCTGTTTCTCATCTAGACAGGAGTTCCAGCTGTGGAGCAAATCCCCTGCACAGCTTCCCAGCCCGGCCTGCACATCTCTGCCTCATAAAAAAGTCAGAGATCCTCCATGTGGGTGTGGAGCGGCCTCTATCTCATTTCACCCCTGAGCCTCTACTAAGCTCCATTGCCAGTTTGCGTCTCCAAAGTGAAGTGTCAATTTTGCCGCTGCTTTGCATCTCAATTCTGTTTTGTTTTTCTTTCTTTATTGAAAAGGCACTCAGTGATTGTCCTTGAAGCTATGTGTTGGACTCATAGCGCATTAGTGTGGACTGGCTGATCTCAGAGGATGTCTATGGTGGATTGTTTGGCTTGTATAAAAGTGTTTCAAGACAATATAGATTATTCAAGTTACAAACACATGATGTGGTTTGGCAGCAGGTTGGAAATGGCCATACAATATGTGCTGGTGGAAAAAAAAAAACTGGCATCAGATAATCCTGTGACAGATGCACCTTTTTAAACTGCATAATGTGGATTAAGCATTCCAGGCCATCAAATACCAGCAGATATGATTTAATGCATCCAGGCTTTGTTTTATCATACTGAGGGCCAAGCGATTAAGTGCCCTATTACTGCCTGTTCAGGATAAGATAAGCCAAGTGGAAAAAAAATGCATTTATTTGCACTTTCAAACATACCGGCTGCCAAAAGCAGCCTGGCAAACAAGAGAAACGAGAGACTATCTCTTAATGAGAACCCTCAAAGAGAACAGGCCAGAGGGCAAAGCAATGACTCCAGCGCTGAGCATGTTTGGGAGAGAAGCTATTCACTAGTTTGTTTTACTCAGCTATCTTCTTTGAGAGCTCGGATTTGAGGCCGTACATAATCAATCAACACATTTAAATGGGCTTCAGAGAGCCTCTATTATCCGCTGGGTGATTTTGTATGAGAATTCTCATCTGTGTTGCATATCTGAAATGTTATATGTGTAATATAGAGCAATTTTGGTCATGTGTTAGATTACAGCTGCTGTTGCATATAAGTGGAGTTTTTCAATAGATGTGTGAATTTCATAAAGTGTATTCAGTGGTGAAGATTCAGCTGTAGACTTTATAAGGTGTTCAGTCTCAACTATTGAGGCTGTGCCTTTTTTTTCTTCTTCTTCTTTTAAAGATAAAAACATCCCTGACATTATAAAGTTTTGAGCTGTAATTTAAACTTTGGGGACTTGGAGATCTAATGACATGGCAGATAGATACAGATAGAGGCCTGGGGAACATGGACACGGAATAATGGTTGTTTTTTATTCCCCAAACACTGTAGAACCAGCTCGATGCAGTCACTGTGAACACAAACACACCCCAACACAACACCATGAAGAGTGTTTAAAAACAACAAAAAAAAAGAACAATCTTGGTAGTTTCTTTATGGATATAGTCCTTAAAAGATCTCTTCAAACGTTCAGTTGCACTTTCAATATACAAAAGTACACTGAGATAAAGTCTGTAATTAGCATAGCTCCATAGTCAATATATGGATATGCCTGTGGAGGCGGATGCAAGAGCAGGCAATTTATTGTGGAAAGCACGAACAAAACAAACAAAAGGGTGAACACAAGAACCATCAGCATGAACTATGTATATGAGGCAAGAACCATACAGACTATAAGCGCTAACATGGCAGACACGACAACAACAAAAGGTTGACAATGCGATGCTGAAAAACTGGGACTTAAATAGTGGTGCTAACAAGTCATAACAAGACACAGGTGAGTGATTAGTGAGGCATATGGCTTGGTCATGTGATGTGCTGAGGCTGATGGGTAGTGTAATTCTGTGCCATTCAGTGCAACCATGACAACAATTAACTTCATATGGGCACACTGTAAAGTTTTGTTTCAACATAATAGACATAAAAATATGTTTTCTCAATCAGTATATTGTATGATAACTGAAACATGATGCAAGTATGAGCTTAGTTTATTGTTTTAGGACAATGGACAATTGCAATCAAAACACAGGCAGACATAAAGGGTTTACATGGTGCTATTAATTATCCAAAAAAAATAAAGACAGACCAGAGTCAGTAACAGGAAGAACTAGAGGAAAATAAAACTAGTAACAAGAGAAGACGTGTCACAGTTAAAGGGATGAATGCATGATAAGATGTTGCAAACAAACAGGGAAATGCAGAGGGTACAAATAAACAAACTAATTAAGGGGAAACAAGGAACAGGTGCACACAATCAGGAAAAAATGAAGATTTTTTTTTTTTTTTAAAGTTCCAGGCGGAGACGGGACCAAAACATAAATCGAAACAAAAGCAGACACAAATCAGTGAAAGGAAACCATTGTGGGGGTTTTCTGCAAAACACTGGTTTCAAAATTATTGTCAGCACCACAATTTTGTATTTCCTAGAACCTTCCCTTGAGATAAGTAGTTGAGATGAGATAGAGATGAGTTTTTTGTCTAACAAAGTTTTAGACGCTTGCAGAGGGATTTTGTTCTACTCCTCAATGCAGAACAGTTTTTATGTTTTTGCATGAATGGATGTTTACGATTATTATCCTAGCTGAAAACTTTATATATGGCCAGGTCTTAGGCTTCTGACTGAAGCAGCCAAGTATTGAGCTCAAGTTCATGATGCCATCAATCTTTTCATGGACCACAATTCATTGTAAATATTCTTTAAGGTTGTCAACAATATTTTATTATCAATATTATGAAGTTCTGTATAAATGGGTGTGTGAGTGTGTATGTGATTGTGCCCTGCGATGGATTGGCACCCTGTCCAGGGTGTACCCCGCCTTGTGCCCGATGATCCCTGGGATATGCTCCAGGTTTCCCCGTGACCCTGAAAAGGATAAGTGGTATAGAAGATGGATGGATGGATGGATGGATTATGTAGTTCTTATGAAGCTGTTCTTTTTAGATGGAATATAAGTACAGTATTTTCTCAAATTATTTAAATGGATAGCTTGAACTTTTATCTATAGTTTATTTTATATTACCAGATTTTTGACAATAATTTTAAATGGTACCAATAATTTTTTATCTATGGTGCTGGGCATGATTTATTTTAAACGCAGAATGTAAATGTAGAATTAGTCTCAAAGTGCATGTGACTTTTTTTTGTTACACGGACAAATGTCCAGCGCTTATGTTGTTCATGATTTCTTCTCGAAGCTGAGGAGAAATGTGATTCTTATACTTTAGGGGAAACAGCCATGGCTTCTTTTTTGGAGGTAAACAGAGGGCAATAATGAATATTCTATTGAGTTCTCTGAAACAAAAGCGGTATTCAAATGGATTATAAGATATTGAGAAATATGAGAACTTTTATTCGGTATTCACAGTTGTCACACAAGGGAAAAGTGTATTTTTCCCTTCATACAGCCTAACGCAGAATACTAAAGCTGTAAATGGTCAGGTGTTTTGTCTGACTCGATATATTTGACCTGCTGACATTTGATAGATGCATGACATATTACTTATAATGTTCTGCTCTCTCACCCAGGAGGCAGGATCCAGTATGCGAGGATCGGCAGCAATGTAACAATGCAGTGTGGGTCTCTGGACAATGATGCCTCAGTCACGTGGAAGGTGAATGGGACAGATGTTAAGGCCAAGCGGAGGGAGGAAGGGCCACGACTTATTCTCATGGAGGTGGACATGAGTAGCAATGGCCTATACAGCTGTTTCCAGAATCCTGATGGCCAACGTCGTGATCAGATCACATTTCGCATTGGACGTGAGTCTAATCGTTCTTCCTCAGTTCTCTTTCTTTCCTATACTTCTTCATATTTTTATAATTTTTTCTGTACTTCCTGGTCCTTCTCTCATTGTTCACTCCATCTCTTTCCCCCACTCCTTACTGATAGTTTGACCCCATGCAATGTTTACTGAAACTCTTTATCCCCTAAACAAGCCTGTTGTTGCTTAAGGCTTCTACCAGCTTATGCTGTCAAAGATGTGATTTGTTTCAAATCCCATCACTTAAGAAAAGTCCTGTATTAATAATTCTAAACATCATCATCCCTTCCTTTGTCCTTTGTCCCCCTCCCAGCCTTCCCTACTTGATCCATGGGCTGTGTTTTGGTCTTCTCTAAGTGGTTATAGGGTGTGGTGTCATCTTGGACATTAATCCCCGTCCAGATGTTGCTGTTAAAAAATGCCGCTGTGCTGAATGGGGTCATTGGCAGGCCATTGGATCAGGCAGGAGCCCTTTTCACCCATCCTGAAAGAAGAGCAACAGCCATCTCCATTTCAAACTGCAAACACATAAGTGATCATTCTTGGAATGTGTACACAGTCTAATGGACTGCTATCTCGTTTAGCCTAAAAGACCATGTAACCCCAGGTCAGTTAAGCCTTGAGACTTGCAAACATCAACACTGCTGGTTCTGGGAGCGAGTTTTGTTCAAGGGATTTTTTTTTTTTCCACTCATGAACAACTGAGAACAAATTAGCATGGATGGCCACATGGTGCAAAGCACTTTAATCAATAATGGTGACTAGATGCTACCCATAATGCTTGCTGACAGCAATTAAATTTACTAATTAAATTAAAGAAATTGGAAAACCAAAATGAGTCAAGCCTGCTTATGAGGAATATGCTTTCTCAGCTGTGTGTGTCTTCACAGGCCTTTGAAAATGCCAGAATGTAATATCACTGAAAACATGAGATTAATAGCCTCAACACTGGCCATGGCACACTGTACAAAAATAATCACTTTCTTGCTCTTTATCTATTTTTATTGGTACATACTAGCTCAGATTCATGCACCAAACATTTTTTCACTAATCTTCCTTGTTAGTTGACTTCACAGCTTTGGCTTCTACATTTAACACTCACTGTCAAATCTCAACAAAAGACAAGCACTTTTTCAATGTTTTGCGCTTTTATAAAGGTCTGGTACAGACATTCATACTAGAGTGCGAGAGGTAAAATTATTAAATACCATTGCCTTGGTATCATTCATATAAAGAGGGATAAGCTCTTCCGTATGTGTGTGTGTGTGTGTAATATACTAGGCCTGTCACTGAAAATCATCCCAGGGAGTTGAGGGAACAAACAAGCTTGATCTGGCCTGCAGAATTCCCATGTTTCCCAAGTTTTCCCTTCCATCTCTTCAACACATGCTCCACTTTAGAGGCTTGAAATACATAACCCAGATTTTTTGCTCCTGTAATTACCATCCAAGATTAAATCAATCATGGACAGTGATGGTTTTCATTATTGCTGATGTTACTTTTTTAGAGACTACAGCATGGTTGGTTTTAGTGCATTGGACGTTGAGAGAAAGCTCTAGAACTGGGGTATTCAACTAAAAAGGTCCATCTACGTAGAATCTCTTTGTGTACAAATGGCCAGATAAACAAATAACATGACTGAATAGTGACAATGATTACATTTTAAAGCTTAACCTTTGGTGATTAGTTCATGGCTATAAATAAGGCTCGTTAATTTAAAGTGTTCTTTTTTTGTTTTGGACCGGCGCATCATGTTACCACTTTTGCCTAGTGTTACTTTTGATAGATGAGGGTTTGTTTTTTTTTTTTTTTTGTCTTTAATTTATTTATTCATTTTCATATGGTTCATTTTCATGTGATTCATTTACGTATGATTCACTTACATGTGATTCATTTTCAAGTGATCGATGATTTTTTTGAACTTGAAGTGGAAAAGACATGCTTAGACCTCCAGTTGATGACCCCAAGGAACTATATATATATATATATATATATATATATATTAGTATTTTCCTCCTTTCTTTTGCTTTATTTGCGTTTTTGTGCCAGCGACAGTGCTCTTAGAACTCTTTGCTACTCAATAGTCAAACATTCAGTGACAAGCATTCCTGCAAGTTACACAGCACAAATATTTGTCAAACCAAAATATGCAGCCTCCTGCAATTGAGCATCTAGTTCTTCTCAAATTTTACCATTCAGCTTAGCTTTAAAGCACTGATTGAAAAAGAAATCAGATTTCCAGGCTGAATTGCTATTTAGTCACTAAGCTGTGCTGCTGAACCAACCTTAAAATGACACACAGTGGCCTGGACTTTGGGGAGAACCATTCCAGAAAGACCATAAAAAAGGGGAAAATATGCAAGTTTACTGTTGTAAATTTCCCGTCTTGAGATGCAAAGACAAACAGCTTCCTGTTTGCTTTTGCATCTCGGGCTCATCTTCACTGTACCATGAGGAAAGAAAAAGCCATTAAGAAGGCATGTACCCTGGAGAAAAAAGCTGTTATCCACGCTGATGAGGTAGCTGGTGTGACTCGGCGCTGTGGCTAGGGCCTGAGGAAGCTGCTTATGTTGTTGTCAGTGACAGTGTGTGTTGGTGTTTGGTTCGTCCGCAGAGTTTGTCAAGAAGGGATACACGCTGAGGTCACCAGTGCTTTGCTTGTAAATGTCGCAAACAATGAAAATGTTATTACTGTTGCTGCTTTATGAGGGAAAATAATAATGTAGAGTACTTTTTTTAACTAGGTTGTTTCTTCTCAAAGACCAAATATAAAATTGATGCAATGATATAATTAACCTTTATAATTATTGTGATCCATCTGTGGTCTGCACTTATGAGCCAGATGTCTTCTGTAATCATTCCACTAATGAGCCACCCATGTCAAATTTAGAGATCTCTTTAGCCTAATATTTTGGAAAACCATTTCTTTCTACTTCTAAGCAAAACGGCATGTTTTTACACTCTCAATTATACCCCCAAAGGTTCATCTCAAAGAGCATGAATGATCTTCTGACCTACTCTCCAACTTATTGGCTATGACAGCAAAACCAAAAGTAGTGTTCCTTTATACTAATCTCTGAAATATAGACAAAACATCAAATATTTATACAAATTTCCCTGTGGGTAAGTTTAAAAAACAAACAAACAAAAAAAAAAAACCATAATGGAACATTTTTATTCCAGATATGGTTTGTGTAGTATTTCTTAAAGAGATACGTTCTTGTGTGTATTTAATTAAGGCCAGGCTCGCCACACGGACAGCTTTGTTGAACGTGATTGATATTTTGTTTACTGTTCAGAACCACTGGGATTCTGGAGAATGGGTCAGCCAATGTAGCAGACACTAATTATATCATTTCTGGATGGAAAAAAATGCACTAGGAAAAGATAAAAGCAAACGAAAGTCATCCTGTGAGACAGGGCCAGATTTTGTTCTTATTAGTCCTTCTCTAGTTTGTTTTTATGGCTTTCATTGTGAGTGTTTGCTTTGCCCTCGGGCACTGGATAATTATTTAAAACAGCCAAATGAAATGGTGCCGCTAGTACTTAAATCGGTATATCTGTTAAGACAAAATAGCATACAGCTCTTCTATCTTGCCTGTTTCTTGCAAGAGTACCTTTTATAATGATGGTGTAAAATCCTATGCAGTGCTGTGTCAGCACACAGATGATTTAATCGCTCAGTGTAGGCAAATAAAATGTAGTGCGTTTGATGGATTTGGCAACTTTTCCAATGAAGGCTGTAAATTTCACCCTGAATGTGAAGCAATGGAAACTCCTTTCCCTCTGCTGGTCATATTTTTGGAGTTTTTCACTTACTGGGATTGAGGAAGCATAGGAGGAGGAAGAGAAATATAGAGATATGACATTTGGTGCCATTTATCAGCTGTACATTTATGGGGTTCTGCTGCTTTGTCTAATCCTTAGGGAAAAGGAGTGGCTGATCTTTGGCTTTAATTTACAAGCCAGTTCCTCCTGGATTTCCTCTCTAATCCAGCATTTTCCCTGTCCCATCTGTCCTGCGCAAAAGTTCTCATGAAAAGCGAGAGACAGAGAGAAAGGGGTGAAACAGAGGGGAAGAGGGGGAGCTTTATTTCTGTAAAAGCAGCAAGGAGGTGCATCTAGTAAATTCAAATGAATTGTTAAAGTCCTAATCAAAATGAATATTGTTACTGTCAAACTCGTCCCCCGTTTTTAAGATAGATGTCAGACTGAAAGAGCAAGAGATCAATAAGTAATTTACATTTTTGTGGTTCATTTCTCTGGGAGTAACCTTTTTACACAGTGGCATAATAGTATTGTTATTGTTGAATATATGATGATGATGATGATGATGATTATGATGATGGTGCAGGTGGCAGGAATCCAATGACACACCAGATAAAACTGACGCTGCATCTCTTTCACAATGTCATATTAGAGTTTTGATCATTGTAAATGGATGGAAATGTGCTATAGCAGTTCATTTAGATTAGAAATGACATTTTAGCAAACACTGCATGAGGAGTATTCTTCATTGCTTGCAAAGTTCAGGATAAGCAGCTAACATGACTGAATGGTGACAACGTTTACGCTTTAATGCTATTGCTATAACTTTTAACGATTAGTTTATGGCCATAAATAAGATTTCATAATGGCATTTCAGTTCACTAGGGTCATGGACATCTATTTTGAATGTAATGCATTTCTGTGTTTGTTCATTTCGAAATGTTTTGTTTTTGTCATCAACTTTTACTTTCGTTTTAAACAAGCCATGTCATCATTTGGCTAATCAGACCACAGAGACTCAATAATGTGCTCCTTTCCTGACATATTATTCTTAGTCTCTGGTCCAGTGAGCTACCTTCAGCTAAATAATGTACATAAATGCACGTGATTGTCCATAACAGATTATCAGAGCTGGTTCATGTATAGAAAACTACACTTGCTGAAATATAGACAGTTGTTTTGTTTTTTTTGTTTGTTTGTTTGTTTTTTCTCATACTGTGCATTGATTTGTTCTTGTACTGCAGTGTGTAATGGGAAAATGATACCTCGACTCAGTCACACTTAAAGAAGGAAAAAAAAAACACATCAGCAAGCAGCTCCTGTCTTTAAAAAAATGTCGAATATGTGCATTAATTCAGACCGTCTGAAAGTTTTTAGCAGTAGAAATTGACTGAGAAACAGTAGCTCAACTTTACACATCATTGAGCCATGCCAGATTAGCAGCTGGGTTCTGATTGGCTGCTTAATCTTGTGTAAAATATAAAGCACAAAAGATTCTGAAGAATCCAACAAGTTGTAATAACAATATAGGAGGAATGAAGCATAAAGTGTTGAATTCTGGCTTTTGTAGATCCCACATGTAAGTACTTTGGGTAGATGAAAAGAAGCAAAGCAGAACAAAATACAATGGCAAGTTCTCCGGGATGAGCCGGGTTTATTACGGAATAACACACGCCTATTGGTCTTGGCTTGATTGGAAGTCTGAGTGGTGGGCACATTTTTTTTTTTCTTCATCACACTCCAGTATGCGCCTGATAAATGCAAGAGTTCAGATGCTTGATGAAAGCGTGAAGACGGCCTGTTAATCTGGGGAGGTTTAACTTCAAAAGATGTGCAATCCACACAGACACACTTATGCACACACACACACACACACACACACACACAAACACACACAAACACACACATACATTCATCACTGGCCTTAGGGAAGAAACCAAGTTTGTTGCTAGTCTCTTAGCTGAACATGCAGCCATCAACAGTATCAGGAAGTGAACGTCAGGAGGATTTTAATGATGGTGCTACTCTGAATAACCTCTAAGTCTTGTTATGATAAACGTCAAAAGTTGTAGCTGGTTGAAATGCGTCTTAACAGTTTTTTGTCGACTGTTAACTTCCAAAGGTTCCTGGAGAAAGATGTAAAACAAGTCCTCTGTGTGAGGACCCTTACTAAAGGGTAAATCTGCATCTGAACTGAATCTGATCATGTTTTAAGCCCTGTATGAGGTTAAGAGCTGTTCACCTGTGATTTTCAGTGATCACTTGCAGTGTGATCACGCTAACAGAATCATTTTTACTTAGCAGTTCCTCAGTCTTCTCAACTGAGCCAGGTAGTAATGCACTATTTTTGTATGTTATTTTCATCTGTTTCCTTCCTGATAGGATCCATTTTGCCTGTGGCTGATTCCCAAAATAAAGTTGGATATACTGTGCACTTCACAGGACACTACCATATTATACTCGATGTAGACATAGAGACTAGTGGCATAGATTGATTTGGATTAACTGTGTTTGAGGAGTTTAAAATAAAATAGATAAAATAAAATTTTTTTTTTTTAAAAAAAACCTAAAAGGTACGTGAGGACAAGCTAAATATGATGGATTACTGTAGGTAAATAACTAAAACTAAAAAAAAAATAGTTTATTATAACAAAGATATTGCCTCATTATTTCTACAAATGCTACTGCTAAAGTTTTCTCTTCCTGACCAGAATTAATTCAAAGATAATTAACATTATTTAATTCAAATTCTAAACTTTTCTTTACATAAAATATGTTTTTCTTTGGAATCATTCCCACACAAATTGCTATTTATATACTGGACCTAATTGCAGTTATTAGTGTTAATGATTTTTTTTTTTTTTTTTTTAAGTAATATTACTTTTTCATTTTTAAAAAGAAATTAAAAAATGATTTCTCAGTTATGCATCAGAACATATTGGCATTCAAACTAGACATGTGACCATAAGCACCGCTGACCACATCTGTACATGGTGTTAGTGGTTACAGCTGTACTTAATGCTGTCCACTTGTGATGGGCTCACCCCAGACGGATGTTAATTCCAGCTCTGAACAGGGTCTCATTTCCTTCCTCATTTCTGTCCTTAAAAGTTCAGCACTGCATCTGAAGTGCTGATTTTTTTCAGCTACCACTGCACCACTGATGTGCTGTTTAAGACTGTGGCTTATTGCCATTGCTTGTCTTTTTAATTAATCCCACCAAAGCGCTGAGGCACTTCTGTGTAAATCTCTGTGGACTGACAGCAGAGTCAGGTCTTTGCTAAAAATCCACATCACTGGAAACATCACGCAACGGCAGTATGCAGGTCCTACTTTCTAAAGTACTTCACTTTGTGACTTTTGAATTCAAATCAAGTGTTCAAATCCAGCCTGATGAATTACAGTGCAGTTGAATTCTCACATCTGATTGGTCACAAGGTGTTGATCTTATATAACATAATCTTTGTCAGTAACAACGTACAAAGTGGACACTCCATAAGAACAGATTAAAAATAAAGTGTAATCACCGATATGATAAGTTTTCTATGAGGAGGTGTCTATTTAACATTTTTGGAAGGAGTCTCCAGTGTCAATGCTTTGTAACAGTCAGAGCAAAGAGCTCTAACTTTAAATTTCCTGACATAAGAAGGACTTGATGATGAAGGGATTTGCTGTTTCTCAGTAAGAAGAGAGAGAAAAAAAGAATCTGGTGAAGGAATGGCTGTTTATAGATGCTATAACATTGGGAGAGCTCTTTGCTTTTACCCATCATGAGACGTTTCTTGTGTGACACCATGGTAACGAAAATCCTTTATATAGACCATCCATTTACTAACCCAGCTGATATAAACTTGCACAGATAGGGGGTATAATTACTTATGGATTTCAGCTGGTTCCTTGCCTTACCTTGCCTTGGAGAACTGCTTTTTCTTAACGTATTCAATACTTTTTTCCCGTGTCATTCCACTTTATTACACATAACTTTTATTTATGGACTTTAATGTTGTGAATTCGTCATATTTCCAGATTTCTTGAGTTAATACTGATGTCTGGTGAAAATTTCATGTGAATAGCCTCATTGGAATTATATTTACTGAACAAAATGTTGACGCGTTCAATACTTATTTCCCCCCACTGTGTATGTAGAACTTAACAAGTAATACCTAGAACTTGTTTTGCAGATGTTCCACAACATCAGATGCAACTATAAATGGATAAAAATTATGACATGTTCAATGTATTCATTGGCAAATTGCTGTTGTATAAGAAGAATAAACACTTTGGGATGTGCTATAATTGGAAATTGGAGTCAATTTCACACCATCACACCACCCCTGAGCTAATTATTTTACAGCACACCCTGTACCATTTTATTCCTAATATATATATATATATATATATATATATATATATATATATATATATATATATATATGAAAGCCTTACCACTTTAAATAGCATCACTTTTTCAGGATTCTTCTGTGTTTCTGTCATGAGCTTTCTATTTGCTACAAAAGTGCTGAAATATTATTCCCCTTGCCAGTGAAGGCACAGAACAGCTGGATTAAATGATAAATAATTCAATTACCAGCAATGACACTTTCCAAAACGGTACCAGCAGGTGCGGCTGAGTTCAGATTAGTTTTATCGCCTTTTTCAAACGGAGGAATACATTCACACTCCTCCGCAATCTCCTGCGTCTCGGGTCATTGGCTCATCACAGATAATAATAAGAAAATAATAGGCGAAAGGCTTAGCTAAAATAACAGAGCCAACCCTGCATTTCACTGAGTTTTCATTCAGTGGCTCAGGTACACAACCTAAAAATTAAAAAAAAATAAATGAACAGCCTTGATGGAAAATGAGTATATATCAGTTTCGCATGTCTAAGCTTTATAGCAGCATTAAAAACGCAAACATTTGCCTTTGAGTGAAGGTGACAAGCCGATTATCAGGCGTTATTTTCTGCGGAATAGAACCGCCTTCAGAGTGTGATGAAAAATAAACGATGTTCATTACGATCAGGATCTCAGCCAAGTATATAAATAATGTAGAATTAATGTTTGAGGAGAGCATCTCCTCAGCTGTAATGAGGGCAAAGTTGGGTCTACGCTGTGAATTATTAAAAAGCAGTGCAATTACAAAAATTACACTACATGCAACCGAAAGGCTATTAACACAGATTGCATTAGCACACGCCTTCGCTGATGCAGCTCCAAAATGTCTAATGTAGACCTGCTCTCTGCTAAAGGAAGCGGCATGCTGAAAGACTTTTCTGTTCCACCGCTCTCTGTGAAGCAGCTCAGGTGCCACCTGAATTCCCTTTTTTTTTTTTTTCCTCCACTTAATCATTTCCTGCTAAAGTGTGAGAAACCAATTAGAGATGCAGGACTCAGGAGCTGAACACAGAGAAGCCTCAGGAGACTCCATTACATTATAAGAGACTGAAATGTCTTGGGACTTTTATTACACTATAACACAGAAGTATCAAAGGAAATGATGTTTGCTTTAGCGATGTTTGCTTTATGCATGCAGGCAGATGAACTCTCCCTCTTCCTCACACACGGTCGAACATCCTCTCACACAATCTGGCATTATAAATGGCTTACATCCTGTTGTTTTATGACCTGCATGAGGCGATTACTTTAATACGACAGTATTGATTTCCTATAGGGAGTACGTCGGGATTAGTCATAGAAGTCAAAACGACCCTTCATAGCACATTAAATACAGATACCTTAAGCTTAATATTAAGAAATATAAATCCAAAAAATAAAAATCAACATTGTTTTTGTTTTGAAATTATAGTCTTTCCTGAACCAGATGCTTATCAGCAAATATTGCACACCTTGTAGGAGAGAATAGATTAACAATTTCTGTTACTACTGCTAATATGGATCAATACAAGCTTTTTAAAAATAGCAAGATGTTTTACAAAGGTTGTTTTTTGTTTTTTTTCACTTCAATAGAGAAGAAAGAAGAGAGGCTGGTGAGGAACTAACTTGTCTCCCAAAATTAATCATAACTATAAAAAGATTAAAATTATGCTTTGTCCTTTATTACTAGATTTAAAAAAAAAAAAAAAATGTCATCACTGGCAGATTTGGACTGGACTGGAACACTTTGGGATGTACTGTTATTTGAAAATAATCAACTTCAGGGTAAGACTGGTACAAAACCACCCCTATTGTCTTTCATTCCTCACATAACAAGCTGTACTACTGTAATGGCATGGTGTAATAATATGTTCACGAAATGTTCTGGCCAGATTTTTTTAATTTAAATCTCTCTCTCCCTCCCTCTCTCTCCCTCTCTCTCTCTCCCACTCTCTCTATCCCTCTCTCTCTCTCTCTCTCTCTATATATATATATATATATATATATATATAAATATCCATCCATCCATCCATTTTCTATACCACTTCTCCGTCGTGGGGAACCTGGAGCCTATCCCAGGGAGCATGGGGTGCCAATCCATCACAGGGCACAATCACATACACATTCACACCCATTCATACGCTACAGACACTTTGGACATGCCAATCAGCCTACCAGGCATGCAAATCAATCCCCCCACCCTGGAGGTGTGAGGCGAGTGTGCTAACCACTAAGCCATCGTGTGCCCTATATTATTAGTATTATTATTAATGTTTATTATTATTATTATTATTATTATTATTATTATTATTATTATGCTCTTATTTCCCCTTCAGATTCATTTTGGAGGTGAACTTAATGAACAATCTTGAATGACCTGGATGTGTGAATCAATGATCAGTGATTATTGCACAGCTAGTAGCAAGAAGAGAATAGCGTAAAGGTCGCTTTGTACTTGATGTGCTGCTAAGATGGATCACTATGTACTTTTTAAAAATAGCGCTGATGGTGATGGTAAAAGAGGAAAACCTGGCAGCTGAAAAGATTTTCAGGTATTGCAATTTAGGAATCGTTAATCCCCCATAATTTATTCAAAGCAGCTGGTGAGTTCTTTGTGACATGAGCTGGCATTAGATGGGTTGTTGTTAGCTAAATCGCTAAGTGAATCGTTTTCAAAAGGCCTCCAGTTATCAGTGTGTCCAGTTAACCCTTTTCACACAGAATAGACTTTTTTTTCCCCCATATTTGAAACCATGAATATTGAATTTCTAGACTTTATGTTGTGAAACAAAAATTAGAAATGGGTTGATTTCGAAACAAATGTTGTCAATGTTTCAGAAGTCGGAATGAGGAACCAGGTGACCAGCCAAGAATTATTGGAAATTGTGTGCATAAAAAAGTGAAATGTAATAATGGTCTGATCATTGATGGTCTCTATGTCTCTGGAGAAAGTTTGGTGTCTGGTCTGGTTTCTTCTTGTCTAAATATAAGATTTATATATATATATATATATATATATATATATATATATATATATATATATATATATATATATATATATATATAATGTGTATACAAGCCCCTGCATGAGTTGTAACTATAGAAACACTAATACATTAGCATTAGTGTTTCTATAGTTACAACTTATGCAGGGGCTTGTATGAGGGACACTTTACATAAACCAATTGATTAAAAAAGTGTATAATTTGTATTAGATGGTGAAAATGAGTTAAGGAAGGAGTCTCCAGTGTCAGAGCTTTGTAACATTCAGAGGTAAAGCTGTAACTGTAAGCTTCCTGACACAAGGGAGTCTTCGGGACTGTGTGGTTTCTCTGTAACATGACGATCTCTATTTTAGCCTGATTAACTTCAAAGGAGAGGAAAAGAAAAGAACAGTCAGATGGAGAAACGAATGTTTATAACTACTAGAGCGTAAGTGATAACAGGAACAAAATTTTTTTGTGGATGTTCCACAACACTAAATAGAACTATGAACTGATCAAATGTAGAACATCTTGTTCTTTAATGAATTAAAAATGGTTAGTGTGGTAAAAAAAAAAAAAAAAAAATGTTGTGGTTTAAAGGAATAAAACTTCAGGACATGCTGTTATAGAAAAATGATCAACGTCAAGGAAGTAACAGTAACTCCGATTCCTGTTGGGCCACATCACACCACACCATCGTTGATTATCTTTAAAAGCGTTTTAATAGTGTTTTATTCCTTACTTATGTTATGTTACACTTTGCTATGTTACATTATGTTCAATTGTTATGTTACATTGTTATACATTATGTTTACGTATGTTTGCATGACATTATGTTATAATAAGGATTCTTCGTGATCTTAGAAGTTAAAAATGTTTCTACTTGACAAAGCTAAATACAAGGCAGTTGGGTTTTTGTTTAAATTAACACTATCCGGACAGAAGTCATGGCCCTTCGATCGACCGTTTCCAATTTGGACCAAACTGTTCTGGTGGATCTCAGACAGTACTTCAGGCATCTCTTCTTGTAGGATCTCACATTTTTCAGCAAGCACTCTGAGGGACTGAGTAGCCATCTCGCGCTCTCTTTGGCATTTGATCACTATGATGCTTTTATCGATTGCCCGCCTCTTTTATTAATGTTCATCGCAAAGTAATTCTGATGAATGAGTATCATTAAGGTCATCAATATGTGCAGGAGTGTAAAAGTTCAGCTAATTAGAATGATTGTGTGTGTGTGTGTGTGTGTGTGTGTGTGTGTATTTGGCTATGTGTATATGTTCGTGATATTGTGTACTGACTCCTGTGAACTGCAGCTATTGCACTTGAGCAACTTAATTAGTGACCCGAGAGCGATGAGACGCTCTCTATATCACCGCACTTAATGAATATTCATGCTGGGATAGTTAATTATGAATATAATTAGAGAGCAGGCACCCTGAAATAGAGTTTGTGTTTACTTCTGCCATTAATTATTGTCCTTTTCGGAAGCAGCTTGTTAGTCTAAGTTCACATTTAAAAATGGGGTTATCACTGCAGAGTGTGAAAATCCAACCGTGATCTTCCATCCAAACTTTTTTTTTTCTTTTTCGCTTGGTTATTAGATTAAGCCTCCAGTAGTGAAAAATGCTTCCCTGGTAAATGGATGTCATTTATTAGTTTGACAGTCAGCAAATGATGACTGCTGCCATTAATCAACATGAGACTGAAAAAAAACATGAGGAGAACAGGAGAAAAATGGCTGAAGTTCATCAGTGTTTCTATTCTGAAAACGTACAGAATATTTTAATGGCACGGCAGTGCATCAGGTCTGTTGGGACATTTTATATTGTGATCTATTGTAGACTTTAAACCTGGACTCTTAAGAGTAGACGTTCCTTTCGTTTTCTGCTTTTCTGTACAGTTATTTGGGATACATTCTAGAAATAAGGTTTAAAAATAGGCTTAAGGGTTCTTACCTTAATAAAATGGTTGGGAAACCTTCTGTTGCAGCGTATGTTAGGGGCGAAGTGTGGAAGAGGATTGGTTCCCAAATGTTCTTTGATAGTTAAGGGTTCTAACATCTAATAACATGTTCTATTTAGAAACTTGTAGGTTTATGATCCTGCACTTTTAGGGTTCTTTAGCTTTTGAAAGGGTCACATGACACTTACTTAGACCCCGTCTTTGATATGGAACCCTGTAAGGTTTATCACAGATGAGCAAATGAACTCTTTAGGTTGTGGTTCTTAAGGTTCCTCAAAAGTGCTTTAGGTAGTTAAGGGTTCTACTTAGAAGCCTTCTGTTTCTGGGTTCTATATAGCACCTTTAAGATTTATCACCAATGATCAAACAATAGACTCATAAGGAGTGGGACTTTTAGGGGGAAATGGGTTCTTCTAGAGTTCTTACCATACTAAAACCCTGTTGTTGGGTTCTTCGTAGCATCTCTAAGGATTTCCCTAAAGAGACTACAAGGAAAAGAATCCAATATGGTGTTAGGTTGAATGTATTTTATTTTATTTATTTTTTTTGTAATGATGTATTTCTTCTAAGACTGCAACATTTTTTATTATTTATTATGGGTCTTTAACATCCCTAAGGCACTGCTGAGTTTACTAAGAGTTCATTTTGAGTTTATGCTGGAAACTTTATACAGTTTGTTTCTACACTTGAGAAAAAAATGGTTAAATGGATCTTTGGAGAATCCTTCAAATGTTCTCTGTAGATCCCTACGCTTTCAGGAAGTATAACCATATAACCACAAGTATTTTCCAAGTATAACCCCTTTTAAGAAAGCTTATAAGCCATAACAGGAAACTACAATTTTTTCAGTGGTAACATTATGTAAAAAGAAGTTCTTCGGAGAACCTAAAATGGTTCTTTAGGGAATCAAAGCTAGTTCTAGTATGAAATGTATGGACCAAACAGAAACATACAGAATCATACAAAGAACCCTTAGAGTTTAATACTAATGATTAAGGTTTAAATTTACAAATTTGGTTGTTGATTAATTTGATTTTCAGTGGCCTTGTGATGGATCAGCATTCCATTCAGAATGTATTCCTGTTTCACACCTAGTGTTCTAACCTAGTGTTAGACTCTAGATCCACGCAAATCTGACTAGGATAAAGCCATTACTGAAGATGAATAATGATTAAATAAAGGAATGATTCTCACTGTTGTTGATTTTTATTTATTTATTTATTTTTTGCTGCATATAAATCAGACAGATGTGAGCTCTGGCACGAGCTTCCACGTCTGCTTTTACATGTTGTTCTGGCAAGCGTAACCATTTATTGCTATTTGTTGCATACTAAATATGCATGCTGCAATGCTTCTCGGAAAGTCACCCCTGACCTTTTATTTCCAAACAGCATTGATAAGCTCCCTCATGATTTGTCAGAGTTGGTCCATTGGAACCAAAGCTTCAGATGTCTTGCATTAAATCACTGCCTTACTTTACAAGTTCAAATGTGGAAGTCTAAATAGAGGTATTTTAAGAGTAAATGACAAGTTTTGAAATAAACTTGGGAAAGAATTTAATCGCCACTGAATTAGGCTGTCACACTAACTGCTGATGTGACATTAAAACAACAGAAAATGGTAAAGATTTAGAGTGTTATTTGGAGAAATGATTTCTCTGCAGAGAACGACTCATATGTTGTTGTTTTTTTTGTGTGTTAAAGGGGCTTTAGTGGATACAGCATTAAGAATTCCCATCCAGTTTATGTGTATGCGGATAAGCTTTGGGACTTTCCCAGGCTTAAGAGTACAGTAAACCAGGGGTCTTAGTGGGGTCTACGTTGCTCAAGATTAGTTTGCATGCTTTATACATATTTAATGCACTCAATGTGGTCTGTGATGGTAGAGCCCTGATAACAGCGTTATTTGTTTATGCTACACACAAAAATGGACACCCATCTTTCGTTTCTAACCTAATTATCCAATCTATTTATCCAAACCCATTCTATATTATGTAGTTCCTGTTAGTCCTTTTGACAGGGATGTGCTTTTAGAGATGAATCTCGTGGTCAGAAGTTTTTATCTGACGCTGCCAACAATTAGGACAATGACAATTCGGCTCTCACTGGAGTGCAGGAGGATGAGCCACCCAGTCTGTAGAATATTTCTGACACGGAGTAAATGCCCTGCAAAAGATGAATAGATTAAATGTTGTCAAATATTGACATTAAGTGATGTGTAGAGCATACAAATAGCAAATGCACAAAACAAGTGTTCCATTTGAACACGCAACTCATCCGGCAGTTGTTCCTGATGTTTGATTAAAATGTACGCAGAAAGCAAGCTGTCTGGAGTGTAAACCCACTTTCTTTCTGGTTTCTGATAAAGTAAGAGTGCTTACACATATTTACTCTATTTGGTCTGTTTGCATCAAACTGGTGTGTTATCTCCCTCGACGTGGTTCATTTATGCAGGTGAAAACACAGCAATCATACTTGGGGTGTGGAACAAAAGAACCAGTCTAATGTGGTTCGATTGTAGTGAGAAAACAATTCGACCCTGAATTGACCCAAATGCTGGAAGTGTAACCATACATGCCATGTATTTTAGGTTGCATGCATCATTATTCATATTTTCAAATTTTCTTTTGTCAAATAAAAACTGGGTAAGATGCACCCAAAGTTCTATTTATTTATTTAATTATCAAATTATTTAGCGTGTCACGTTGATACTGTATATTCTCCATGCTTTTGTAATTTGTAGATACATAGTCTATGCTTTACATGCACACGTAGTGCCCTACACACCCTGCAACCATTTTTGAAATTTTTCGTTTGTTCAGTTATGTGCAGTGTGAAACCTAAGAAAACCAAAAGTTTCAATTTCACTCTGAGACGGACTCTGCACACGGACTAATAGATGTTAAAGTGGACTGATGCACTGCTGAGTTTGCCAAGAGTTCAGTTTGACTTTAACTATATTAGAAACTTTATACAGTTTGTTCTATACTTTCGAGAAAAAACGATCGACAACCCTAAATTCTTCTTTGGCTTGTCTTTCTGGGAAAAACCCTTAAAGGACCTCTATAACAGAGTGCGTCCCTATCAGAAAAAGGTTTACGTAGAACCCATTTAGAAAGCTTAGAGCCCTTAACTATTTTCCCTCAAAGGTTCAAACATATTGATGACCACAACAAGAAATATGAAAAAACGTGAATCAAAAGTCTTTATTTCCCACCCTTAAGGCTTATACTGCATTTTACCAAACCTTTGAAACTAGATCAGAATAATAAGTGCCATGCAGTGGGACTTGTTTACTTAACATATGCAAGGGTTTGGCTGATGGTTTTGTGCTTGGCTCTTGAATTTGAGACTAGTCATTTGAGGACATCATCCTTATGAATTATGGAAGACTGGTTTGTTTGTTCTGTCTTGACCGAGATGACGTTCCCTTGAGAAATTGATCTGGTTCGCTGTAGACAATATAGGATTTATATTATTGTAAGAGTCGGAATAGGGACACACTTCATGGGTCTTTCGTAGATCACGAGTCATGGTTCAGGTGAAACTCTGGCTGAGCAATTGGACAATGTGATTGGATATCAGCAATCCTATCACAATTTGTGCTAATCCTTTACAGATGATGGAGAAAACTGGATAGAAAACTAGTGAAGTGTCATTCATCCATCTATCCATTTTCTGTACCGCTTATACTTACTGTGTCGCAGGGAACCTGGAGCCTGTCCCAGGGGGCATGGGGTACAAGGTGGGGGACACCCTGGATGGGGGGCCAATCCATCGCAGGGCACAATCACACACACATTCACACACTTTGGACACTTTTTGAAATGCCAATCAACCTATAATGCATATATTGGGGGGGGGGGGGATGGACCAGAGTACCCAGAAGAAACCCCTGAAGCACGGGGAGAACATGCGAACTTCACACTCACAGGGTCACAGCGAGAATCGAACCCTCAACCCTGGAGGTGTGAGGTAAACACACCAAAATAATATTTACATTTTACTTATTTACTTACAAATAACTAAATAAATTTGCCTAAATAGTTTGAATCTAGTGATAAAATGCTAATAAATTAGCAGTGACATTAGGCATGTATGCACAGGGGTTGTGGTGTTATTGGTTAACACAAGATTATTTATTTATTTTTTAATTTTTTTTTTACAAAAGGATATTTAGGGGTCCAAGCACGAAATGCTCAGAAACCCTATTGGATTTGTTAGGGTTTATATTCCTTATTCTTATTATTTTACATGATTCCACACTAAAATGCAACAGAGAGAAAAGACTGTAAGTCTTAAAAACTCTGGCAAGGCAACCCACATTGGCATAGTGACATTTTACATCTTGGACCATAACTTTGAGTCATAGAGACAAAATTCCCCTGATTTCTTGGTTTAGTGTGACATTCACAATTTGGAGCATTTAGCGCTGCCTACTTCTATCTTGAGCTAATCCGCATAACATGCCAATTCAAAACCTAGTTTCTAAAACTAGTCCTTGGCTTTTTTGGCAAATTTTCTCAACGTTTGTGTCAAATTACTCATACTGAAAGTCTGAAAGTCCATAATTATAGAAAACATGTTGACATTTTGGAACAGTAGGGCAGAGTTTATTTTACTGAAACAGCTGTAACTCAAAATGGGTTGCATGGATTCACACAACTTGAAAAACAAGATTCTGACAAGATGCAAAAGAGATTTGCCAATGATGCTGTGAGGGCAAGCTCAAATTAAAATAATTATTTCTCAAGAACAGTAAATCTAGTTGACCTGAAATTTGGTGTACTGCATCTTTGTACCAAACTTTTAATAAATTTCTAATGAGGAAATTATTACTCAAACAAAATGGCCACCATCTGCCAATTGATCTCTCATAACAAACCCTGAAAGTGTTGTTTATCTGTGGTCTTTTTTGTGTTCTATGCAACTTGACAAGAACTAGCTACTGGGGGTACTAATCGCAAATGGTGCTTGGACCTCTCAGATTTCCAGATTTTAGATATCACCCGGCCCTAGATGAAATCTGCTGTCTTTTACATTATGATCCCACAAAAAATATGCCCATGTTCTATGTCTTTGATGGCAGCCCAAAAAATGCATGCCACTGCTGACTGAAAGGCATCCAGTCTTAATCCAGTGCCAACTCACAACAGGGGCCTTAGGTTTAGGACTCTAGAATGAGATATTTTCCCTCCAAACACACTCAGATTCAAACCCTTCCTGATGTTGGCCAGTTAGGGCTTTGCGCATACACTTATTCTACTGACTCTCAAGGTTTCTAATAGTATCTGTGTCCCTGGGTCTTATTTTTTGTTGCAATGTCTCTAAAATTCTAAATATGATCCAAAATGGTGCAGTTATCCTTTCTTCACTTACTACTCAGTGATATCTGTGTGCTGCAATGATTTATTGCTTTCTTGTTCATTGTGCTGATCCTTTAAACATCTCAGGGGATCAATAAAATATTCTTCATGGAAATAATGATAATGAGTCTTTATTGGTCACATATACATTATAGCAGAGTGAAATTCTTTTTTCTTTGCATGTCCCAGCATGTTAGGAGATTGGGGTGAGAGTGCAGGGTCAGCCATGATATGGTGCCCCTGCAGCAGAGAGGGTTAAGGGCCCGACAGTGGCAGCTTGAACCCCCGACCTTCTGATCAGTAACCCAGAGCCTTAACCGTCAAGCCACAAATGCTTTCCAAGAAATTACACTTTAGCTACAGTACCTCTAAGCTAGGTTGCATTGTCAATAGAAGACATTACACACAATGCATCATTCACAAAACAATTGCACACTCACTCTACACAGTAAATGAACTTAAACAATTCCTGCATCAGTAGTAATCAAACATTTTCCTATTGTATTTTATGTTGTTTTCTTCCCACTACTTGATCTTCCAAGTCTTTTCAGGACGTTTTCTTAAAAAATACCAATATCATTAATCTGTTAAAGAAATGTGGGAGTTTTTATTATTATTATTATTATTTATTTATTTATTTTTAATTATTTTAAATTAATAATAGCTTTCTTTTAAATGCCTCCCTGACATACTTCTCCCAAATTAGAATAGGCTAGTTATATTCACCAAGGACTGACAGCTATATGCTGAAAAGAAACAGAAGTAATCCACTTCTTGAGTAATTTAATCATATTTGTGGCTCTGTCATTTAAGAGATGTCCAACTATGCCTTGTTTTTCTATTAGCAGGTTGGCACAGACTGGCACTGCTAGCTTCAAAAATTATGTTTTTGTTTATATTTTTTACCTCTTTGGTCAAGGTTGTGGGGATTTTTCTGAAAATTAATTGAAAGAGAGAAGTGACAACACGGAGTGTCAAGCTGGGTGAATTTTCTGAAAAGTGTAAGCTGTCATCTGTATAAAAAATGGTTTGTTGTCTGATTTAATGGCACCTTTGTGGCTTGATTTCTTTTTTGAGGATGAGGTCTTTCATGTGGTTCCTATTATCTGACCTGATACTGATCTGGGTCACTTTTCTGGGTCAGTTAAATTTGAACCTAAATGAACTTCTGGTGAAGAAAATTTCCCCCAGGAATGAAATGAAGACTCAAAACTAGAGGTTACTGTTACTACTTAAACACAATTTTTTTTTTTTTTTTGCAGTGGTGGTACAATACCGCCTCATACGTAGCTCCAGGGTCTTTGGTTCAATTCTGATCTTGGGTTGCTTTATGGAGTTTCAGATGTTCTCCTGGTGTTCGTGTGGGTTTCATCCCACCTCTGAAAAACATGGAAGTGGGTGAACTGGCTACTATAAACTATCCCTAGATGTGAAAATTTATGCATGGTGCCCTACATTGGACTTGTTTGTGTTCTTGTGTAATGCCCAGTGGCCTGGCCAAGTAGGGTCTGGATTCACCATGACACTGACCAAGATAAAGTGGTTACTGACCATGAATGAATGAGTGAATAAAGGAATGAATAGACCTAAGCAGTCCATTGGTGTCTTTTTAGCATTATCGTGATTATTTTACATGTATGGACAGGTAAACCTTAATATTCAAGATGCTGTTTAGAAATTGATTGAGTTCGAATGAAAAATCTGGTCCTGACCTGATCTGTTCCTGAATACAACATAAAGTACATAGGGGAAATCAGGGCATCTTTTATGAAATTATCAATGTGTGTAAGTATTGATCTGATATATTCTACCAGTTTCAAAACAGCAAAGGCTAAATTCAATCCACTCATCAGTGAATGATTATGTTGACTCAGAAGGAGAATCTTTTGTGAAACAGAATGATCTGTATATCCATAATCTTAAATTAAATTAAATGTTAAATGACTGCATTAGTTTTGGTACAAACGAAATAGATGTGTAGAGAGCTGTTGCTGCTCATGAATGCCTTAGTTGGTGTCAACAGGTTAAAGATCCTCAGACCAAAGTGACAGAGTTTGTTCTGGGCTGCTTTCCATAAGGCCCTGCTAATGGTGGCATTTGGAGACAAGCTCGTGCCATCAGATAAGTGTGGAGAAGGCGCTGGGCAGTCTGGCCTTGGGCGTAGATTGGACCAGCTACTGTGTAATCTCCTAATCCCATTAATTATTACATACAGTCATTATGGAGAGAGAAATAATCCTCCTGAGAGACTCAATCCTTTTAGGAAGATGACCAGAGGGGAGATATGGAGAGCACAGTGAACAAACTAATGCTTTCAATTTATTTTGTTTTGTTTATTTATTTATTTACACATATAAGCTTCTTTAAAAAAAAGAAAGAAAGAAATCTGTATCAGACACTAGAAAAGCCTATACCATATAGAAAATTTTTCAAATATTCTTGGAATGGTGCTACATTATTTAGTAGCTGCACATGAAAAGCAAGTATTTTTAAATAAAAAAAAAAAAAATAATTTATGCAGGAGAAAGAAAAGTAAGCTAGCTTACTATTAAAACGACAACCTTAATGCTCTTTTGCTGCTAGTAAACAATATTAATTAGAGTCAGCAAAGGGAATCTGGTTTTGTTATTGCAGAAACTTGCTTCAGTGCACCGTTTATTCTGTCTCTTTCTCTCTTTTCATTTTAAATTGTGTTTTCCAATTTGTAAATGGACCAGATGTCTGGGAGTGAATCTGTACAATTCTCTGGAGATGGAAGCACACTGTCTGCTAAGGCCTGGTGATTTGTCCTCATTGCAGACGTCACTGGCATTAGTAGAGACAGAGGGTTGTGTGTCTAGCCCATAAGTCCTAAAAGCCTAATGCGGAATTGCATATTTTCCCCAAATCACTGTTCATGCTGTAATCCGTGGTCACTACTGAGTGCAGTGCAAGGGTGCAGTTTGTATGGTGGTGAATGGCTCAGAGTGTAGGATAATGACAGCTTTGGTTGAGACGTTCACTGAGGTCAGTGTTTTTTCCTGTTTGTTTTTATCTGTTGCTTGGCTTGGTAAGGTTAGTCCTTGAAATAGGTACTTTCCTATAACTTGTTCAAAACCAAAAAAACGGTATATTTTGGGTCGTGAAGTTTAAGCAATACACCTCTTTATAGCTTTTAGATGAATTATAATTTACTGCATATACTTATGGTGTAATCATTATGGTTCTTGATTGATTCTGTGGTTTGCTGTGGAATGTCATGGTGGTCCAGACTTTGATAGTCTACACCAAGCATGACTGAGAACCCAATGTCAGTGTCTTCTCCAGCCACAAAGGGTATATTTCTCTGTTTGCCTCCACCACACTGCATCAATTTGAAGGAGTATGAAGAACGTCCACTTTCCACACTGTGGTCCTGGGAGACAGAGGTAAACATGATAACCCTTTGGGCAATCATACCTTCTTGCGATGGACATGACCCCGCCATTGATTTCATTCTTGTGTAACTGGTGCTTTTGTGGAGAGAACATGGCCCTAAACGCAGCTGCAAAGTGCCATAATCAATTCCTCACTCCCCTCTTTACCCTGCTTCCTAAATTCAATATTCAGTTACAGCTGCTGGATGTCATATTGCTGGAGGCAATCCGTCTCATTTTACCCTCGCCTAGCATTCCAGCTGACTGTAATTCTGCCCCTTTAGGACTCATTATTTTATTTGGTTACTTCCAACATTTTCTAGTTGTTTGTGGAAAAGTTGTTCTTAGGTCATGGAATAAGAAAGAACCATTACGAAGAAGTGGTGAAGATTATCGTTCACCAGAGCTACATTAGCACTCTGTAAGGACTATTGAGAGCTAGAAGTATACCACAAAACAGTTATGCACTATTACCAAGGTTGGTCTAAACAGGACACAGCACCTTAACCCATAGGCTCCTAACTCTAGTCATGGGGTTCCCTTTGTCTTTCCCATTTTTGTGCATTTCCTTAACTAATCAGCTAACTAACAGCCCTTCCTGAACCAAACTGGCAAATACTAAAGTGGGTAGGACAAGGGGTAATCCAAGACCAGGGTTGGGAACCGATACATGAACTAAACTCAAAATAAAACACAAATCTGATTGAGTATGAGCAATTACAGAGATTTTGTTTGCCCCAATTTTTATTCCAATCTTACAGCAAAGCACTGATCTCCACTTGGGTACAGAGAGATCATTTATGCGATCACTATAGAGCAGAATCAAGCCCCAATGCATCTCTTTCAGTGATTATTGGCTTACCAATCAGAAATATTAAGCTGCCTCATATTTCCATGGGAACACTGTTGGTGAATTGGCACATGCTATGGAGGAACCACTCAGCTTGACCTGTCATCTTCCTCACAGAGAAAACTAGGCTGAAACTAGAGAGCACTTCATCCTTGTTTCATCCATGATTAAACTATTTCCACTGCAGTTGCTTCACATGTAGTATGATTTACCATTCGCTTATTTCAGTTGCTCTTGTATCGGTTTTCATCTGGTAATTGCATTTGAGACGGAGGATCAGACTGACATTTTGGACAGCCCTCAGATTTGAAGCCGACTGTAGGAACTTGCTGAAGTAATCGAAGCTCAGTCCCACAGATCAGATAACCTAATATACTCGGACAAATTGGAATTCTGGTTGAAACTGAAGCTTCCCATCTCAAAGGAGAAACGACCATCAGTCTGCATGAGAAATGAAGCATTGACACATTATATGCCAGAAATCAGCGTGCCTAGCACCCTGTTTACCCTGTGTGTATGAGCTGACCAACCGTAGCCAATTCACCGAAATGTCATGTTCTTGCATCACCTTATTTCCCTCAGGAATTTCACTACACTTTCAGCTTGAGTGCCAAAATCCAAACATATTTTAGACTAATCCTCTTGATGGGACATCTAATCCGCAGTTTAAACCTTAAACTTTTTAAGTATCAGCTGCCTTTGGCAGGCAGCCACTGAATTAGTAGCAAATACTGAATTGTCTTTGAAGTTGCACTCCAGATGTCTTTTCAATTATTGAATACATGTATTAGAGGACATTATAGCATGTTTGCCTAGGAGATGACATATTCTTAACCACTCTTAACCTCCTCTAATATAACCACTGATATGTTTTGTCAGGATGAAAACAGGCCCTTGTTCACTGTCTCTTGAAAGCGTGCATGTGGCATTAAACTGCAAATGCATTTGGGCCTGCCACACCAGATTACCTTGGCATTTTAAGTCATGTCTTGGGACTCCAATGGCCTTTTGATTTTCAGCTCAATTACTCCTGCTGCTAGGATAATAAGGGAGCAGCAATGCCAATGTACACAACTTTTGGCTCCCTGCAGCCAAGCTTGGGAGCCCTGTACCTGCAGTCAGGACTCATGCGCAAAACCAGTTTAACTTCAAGACTGCCTTCCACAGTCAGTCACATGATTATAGAAGCATTTCTCATTTTGTAAGTGACTACGACTTTACAAGAGCAAATTCTTGCCTGATTGGAAATAATAGAGACTCGTCTGCAGCAGGAGAACCAATGCAGTCAGCAAGGAGGGAAAACCCCCGCAAATCTATGCCCCGCTTGGGCTGTTGCCCTCCTCCCTCCTCTGAGCCCTAATAGCTGGGAAGGCTATGCGACAAAGAGAACAAACAGGCATGTAATGCTGCCGTTCCTTGCGAATGACATGGGGGACAGGAATGCAGAGGTGGGGGTGATGCTGGGAGACGGAGTCCACTGTCAGATTAGAGCCATTAGCATGACTATGGAATGACAGGGAGCTCCACGAACACAAAGGCCTTCATTTATCCCCTGCCACTCTGTGTAATATTAGAGCCGCAGCACTCGAGACTGGGCAAGAAACCTCCCTGAGCTACACTCAACCATGCATTCACATTTACTGTGTGAGCCACCAACACAGGATTTCATTTCGAAGGGCAGAAAATCACTAAACCTATTTGGGGTTTCTTGAATGTTTTTCTAACTCATAACTAAGTAATCCTATATTAAGTGAAATCTGTGAAATGTCAAAACTGGTAGGATCTAAGAGCTGCAACTTGATGCTTGGGATATTTTGTTGCTGCCCTTCCTTTGATGAAAGCCTAAAATTCCACTCGTGGAAACTATTAAGGATTAAATTGATGCCAGATTTCTTTGTCATACCTTCTAATCTTGCAATTATTGATGAGAAATGGAAAGATATACTGTATGCTAACATTCAGTGATCAAAGTGTGGCATGTGACTCTCTACTAAAGCTGAAACTTCTGACACTTGTCCTGGTGTTCTTGATTAATGACACCTCTGTTCAGATCCACTTTACACAAAGACACCTTTGTTTTCTGATTAAAGTGTGCATGTTACTGGATCATTGAATTATGGCTGGGATTGTATGAAAAATTCGTGGTATGATAACTGTATAATACAATCACACAGTTTTTTTTTGTAGGAACACTTCCCCAACTCAGTCCCAAAAAATAACATTTTAAAAATATTAATAGTTGCTTTGGGTATCTTATAACTTCTCTCTCTCTCTCTCTCTCTCTCTCTCTCTCTCTCTCTCTCTCTATCTATCTATCTATCTATCTATATATTATATTATATGTATATATATAATTTTTGTTAGCAAAAAGTGACTAAACCGTATAACATTACTAATCATTAATGTCATGTTAATGATTTCTCTCATTCTAGTAAAGCTTTTTGTCATAATTCCTTCTAACTAATGCCACCTCACATTAGTTAAGCACAAGCATATTTACTGGTATACTGTATTTGATGCTGGTCCTACTTTAGATGCTTCCCCAATCTCCTCCACTCTGGATATTTTGTAGCTGATGCTCCTTAACCATCAGGGTGAAACATGTCAAAGGCTGAAGATGTGCACAATGAAAGAATGAAAGAGAGGTTGTTGAGTCCATTCTTGTCACAAGCTTTTACATAGCAAATTAAGGTTTCATTTTGCCTCCAAATGTTCATTTAGACTTGTTTATTCTATACAATTTTTGAAATAAATATTATCCTGGCCCTCTATTTCCAACTAATTAACTGAGAATGCCTGAAGGATCAAGTGGTGTGCGCAAGATTACCGGCTTAGTCATGCGCCTTCTGTTCATTCAATCTTAATAGGCTTATTAGTGATGATGTTCCACTGATATAAGAGCTCAATTTCAGGAAGTTACCAGATGACTGTCCATCTGTTGAATGAAGACTGGTACCGGTTTTATGAACTGCACTCTAATGAACTGTACAGTTTTTACTTTTACTTTTTTTTTTCTATAATAGATAATAGTCTGTTTCTTTTGTAATAGTCAGTTTGACCACAAAGCTTGGCCACAGTAGCAGAACCTGCACAGGAATTCCTCTTTACATCCAGGATTTCCAGGAACTCTTTACATCCTTAAACTTCCCCAAATACCTATTTGTCTCTATACAGTAAGTGGACTGTAAACAATTGGTTAATGGAAGCTAAACAGCTAGTACTCAGAAATCTGTGACTCATTATTTCCCTTTTTTTATCTTACCATACAACACAACATTCCAAAACATAACATAAAATGGAGTGAAAATGAAAGGATTCTTTGAAAATCTATTTTTAGAAATTCTCTCCACTGTCCTTTCAGTGGAGTAGTCCTCAGTGGTATTTACTCTTACTCAAATAATACTAATGCTGCATTAATCCACTAGCTTTAAAGCACAAAACATGTGCCCTGTCCTAAATATAATTTCTTCAAAGTTCACTAAAAATCCCCATTAAAAAGCTGTGCTTCTGTGCTTTACATGCTTTTATAGGCAGGTATTTGAGCTGGCACAAAAAAAAAAAAATGCACACACATATCTATATAAAATATAGGTTTTATATACAAGTCAGACAAATGCAGTATTTCTCCTTACCCATTATAATATTGCCACATTTAGAGACTTGCCTATTAGAACAAGCAGTTGATCAACAATGTTCTTCCTTCTACCAGCTAGACTTGATCCATATAAATGTTGATCATTTAAACAGGTTATCACCTCATAGTGGCAAAAAAAAACCAAAACATTGCACAACCTATAAGCATACATTGAAATGTCTATTGTTCCCATGCAGGTTACAAATATTCTCTTTTTCAATTGATGGCAAAATAATGTTTAGTTTAAAGATTCACTGGTTTGATATATTGCTCTAAACCCTTCTGCTTTATGACATGTCTGCAATGTAATTCACACTCGCATGAGACAAGTCCTTACCCAAACTATGACTCTTGATGGGTCGTGTTGACCTTTTGTGATTGGCTAGTTTAATCTGCACCTTACTGACATTTTCCCAAACCTGAAGGTGAAGTTGCCTTTATACCATCATATAAGTGCTACAGTTTGAAGATAGAGCTTTTACTAATCTTCTCAGTACTATCTCAGCAGGAAATATCTTGGCAGGCAGATTTTTGGGCAAAATGAACTTCACTTAACCATAGTACCCATGGGTGATTACTGTTCTAAATTGAGATTGATTTGGGAATGATAGACTGTAGTCAGGTTGAGGAGATGGGATATAAACGGAACCCTCAGTCAGAGGCCAAATATCTAGGAATACCTGAATGTGTGAACATTTCTCTAGTGAGCATGCTGGCTATTCTATGCAGTCTGAATTTGAAACTGCTCAACCTATTTACTGTAATTATCTATGATTAGGTAGAGGACCCATAATATCTTTCCCATATATGTACCCTGTTTCAAATTCTGGTGTGGATTGCATTAGGGCAGATAATTTCAACAAATGAGGTTTGCCTGTGCTTGATGCTTGTTAGGCACCAGAGAACAGATGTTTATACACAAATCCAATTCTGTCTGGGTGCTGGCTTCCCCTCTGGCCTCACTCTCGAGGAAGGTTTATCCTGCATCATGTTTAGTGAAGTCTTCAGCTGATGACTGGCAGCAGCCTGATGTGTGACAACTTCTTGTTCTTTAGTGATGTCAGACCAATCAGTGTGTCGTTCGAAATAAGGAGTGTCTACAGACAAATATTTGGCATCTGGAATGTATGAGAAAGTATCAGGCATAAAATTACAATTTTCCTTCACTTAATGAAAGTTGTGTCTTAGTGATCAATGATTTGGGCTACTGATAGGAAGATTATGTTCAAATCCTAGCACCGCCAAGCTACCCCAGTTGGGTCCTTGAGCAAGACCATTAACCCTCACCTGCTCAGTATTAATTATAAGTCAGCCAAATGAGTAAATGTAAATGAGTCATGTAATGACCTTGGATGTGTCATTACACTGCTGCAGTTAATCTTGTTTTCCTTGCCATTTCTGAAAACAGCTGGTGTTGTGCTATGGACTTGGAGTATGCACCTTTCATCAATGTAAAGGAAACACCATTTGCCTTTTAGTTTTGCCCAGACTGTTTCCATAAAACTCTGGAACATACTGTAGGAGCAGCATTTTATCGTCCAAGAAGTATAAATTGTATGTTCAACCACTTCAGAGCAAGTAAAGCAGTTTTTGGATGCTCTCCATTTTAATAAGCAATATCCACTTTGAGACCTCGAATAGGGTAGTAACAACACCTTCAAGATAGGCCTTGAAATTCAATTTACAAAAGACTACACATAATTGTGTACTACCTCCTTTCTTGGATACCAACTCTACTTTTGATGGCCAATAAGATGTTGAAGGCCTGGTTATGCCCTTTCAAGCATGGTATCAATTTTCTTCTTGATGGTTTGTTGCTCTTCAATTAAAAATTTGTAAGGGTGCTGTCTCATGGTTGGTTCCTTTGTAATGGTAGTATGATGGATGATGGTGCAGGTATGGTCCAGTTAGGTTGTGTATACTGTTGGGTAACAAGCTACAGTTTGTGTATCAGCTTTGTCCACCAGGCTGCTTATCTAGCATAGTAATTCTGAGTGATACCTTGCAATGTACATCAGATCACCCAGAACTACTATGCCAGATAAGTTTTTCACATTTCTCTATGTCGTGATTTATGGTAGAAATGTGGAATTCCAATGCATATTTGCCTATTAATACATCGATGTATATTTGCCTACAGCGGCTCCTTTCTTCACTCCCTCCAAACTCACTTCTACATGAAAGGAAGGGAGAAATTGCCACTTCTGAAGTTCTTCTTTTTTTTTAAACCAAATTTTCTCCTAATTTGGCCATTTGACAATTCCCAGACACTAGCCAGCTATCCCTTATCACACAACAACTACCAACCAGGGAGGGTGAGGTGAAATCTTTCATTAAAGCTTCATTTAAAAATGGAAAGTACTGTACATGCTTCCTCCAAGAAATGTGTAGCCAGCCATTGTAGCTATTCCAATTGCTGCTGCTCAAGCTACTTCACAGGGCAGCTGAACACTAGGAGGAACACCCTGACTGCCCCCTGTCATAAACATAAACTTACAGATACCCATGATTGTCAAGTCTCATTCTGATTGACAGCGGAGAGAGTAATGGATGTAATTATCTTTTGCATCACTCGAGTCATCCTGAGGTTCTTCTGCCATTTTCGTCAGACTGAGTCTTTGAAAGTCATATTCTTTTGTGTTTGATTTTCTTGTTCCTTCAAAAGTATAACAGAATATCAACACTTAAACAATAAAACAAATAAAACAGCCTTAGCCTTAAGTTGCTGGGGCAGTTCTCTGGGGCAGTTCTCTGTGGACTAATGCTGCAGTCAAATAAAAAATATGCACAGCTTCAGAAACGCATGACTGACAAATGTTATATAATCAACTCCTTTCATTTCATTTCCTTTTTAAAATTCTTCATTCTAAGGCCTTCAAAATAGATTACAACCTGCCCTGACAACAATGCTAACACAACCCCAAGCACTGACCTTTTAACAAGAGGGTTTAATTTAAATATTTGCACTTACAAGCAAAAGGTTGCCATGCTTTAGCTTTAGCCTCATTACCTGTAATTAAAGAGTGGGATTTCTGTTATTAGAAAAGATTCATTAATATAAGGCTTCAACCTTATAATGAGATTTTAAGAATTTGTTAAAATTTTATTTGTACTGCATAACCATGCCTTCGATCTAAAGGCAAAACTGAGGGAAATGCGATTACAATGCATACTAAGTCAAAGCTTTTTATTCCACACTGATCCATTTTAGTTTGAGAAGTGCATATTCAGTGGTTTTCCTGAGCATTTCGTGTTAAATGGATTATTAACCCTACACAGAATATTACCTTGTGATTTACTGCATCTAAAGGGCAGTGGATTTAGCCTCGAAGACATCCTAGCATCATTTCCAGCAAGGCTGCTGACTCCTTTCTTTCTTCTCCCTTCTGTCTTTTTCACTCTGCTTGTCCTGTTTGTGAAGACAAATAGCAGAGATGTAGAAATGTTTCGGCAGCAAAATGCAGCTAGCGGAACAACACCCTGCTCTGTTTATATGAGAGTAAGCAGGAGCGTAGAGGGTTTTGTGGCTGGATAATCAGAGACCACTGGTCCTCTTTTTCACTGCGTACTCAATGGAGATTGATGATTTATTGGCACATTTCATTTAGTCAAGTGTGTAAGCTGTGGTCTCCTATATGCCAGGCACACTCCACTTAGATAAGCACCTCAGTACAGGATTTACAGGGCTTTCGTTATATTGGACTCTCAATTAGAATCCAAGACATGAGATGAATTCACATGCATGCATAGAAGCAGCTGAGTCGTTCCCTGATAGGATGCCAGACAGGCACTTTCACCATGTACACCTGGGTAATTTATGATGATGGCTTTTCCCATTTGAATTCCTGACTCCTCTTTGCTTGTTGTGAATCTTTACATAGAAATGCCCAAGAGGGAGCCGTTTAGGTTTTAATGACACTGACTACAGACAGTGTTGGAGTAAATATTGAAGAAAATCAAGAGGTGTGTGTAAATTATGTATACTTTATGTATAATTTACTAAGGTGATAATTGCTCATCATGCCTTTTATAAGATCTTAAGTTGATCCATTCAACAATTTAGGCAGGTAAGAAATTACAACCACTTAAACTAGCAAATGTTGCAAAATATGATATAGCATCGTAAGCCAATCATAAAGTGATGAAATGTGTCACTGTTCAAATAATCATTCATTATTTCATTCATTATTTTATCTTCAGTGACTGCTTTATCCTGGTCATGGTAGCAATGAATCCAGAGCTTATGGGAAGACTCAACATGAGGCATGAATACCTTACCTTAATATGTGCTTGGTATTTGAATATCATTAGAGTGATGAGCATGCTGATCATGCCTTGCCATTCACTCCTGGTATTTATGTCTTTTCTGATTGTCTGCATTCTGTATACTTTGTGATTGCATATCATTTCTCCCAACCAAAATGCAAATAAGATAGCTACATTAGGTGTGGTCTGAGACAGCTGGTAACACGGCAGTGGGATTGTTGTTGATTGTTGAATTGTACAACCCCAATTCCGAAAAAGTTGTGACGGTATGGAAAATGCAAAAAAACCAAACAAAAAGAGTCATTTGATAATTCAAGTCACCCTGTACGATATTGAAAAGACATTATTAACACATTATTTGATGTTTTCCTTTATGACTTTGTCTGTGAATTTATGTTTGAAAATATACACTCATTTCAAATCTGATGACCGCTGCACACTCCAAAAAGGTTGCGACAGTCGACGCTTTAGCACTGTGTAACATCAACTTTTCTTTTAATAACACTTATTAAGTGTTTGGACACTGAAGACACCAATTGGTTATGTTTAGCAAGCGGAATTTTCCCCCATTCATCCATTATGCATTTCTTCAGCTGCGCAACTGTACGGCGCCTACATTGCCTTATTTTGCGCTTCATAATGTACCACATATTCTGCACTGCAGGCAGGCCATGCTAGCACCCGCACTCTCTGCTTACGCAACCATGCGCTTGTAATCCGGGCAGAATGTGGTTTGGCGTTGTCCTGCTCTGGATGGCAGCATATGTTGCTCCAAAATGTGTACATATCTTTGTGCATTAATGACACCCTCAGAGATGTGCAAGTTACCCATGCCTTGAGCACTGACATATCCCCATACCATGACAGACACTGGCTTTTGGACCTGAACAGCTCGGATGGTCCTTTTCCTCTTTGGCCCGGAGAACATGACAGCTGTTTTGTCCAAAAACTATTTGAAATCATCAAACCACAAAACACGATTCCACCGTGCTACTGTCCATCTCAGATGAGAGCGAGCCCAGAGAAGTCGGCGGCGCTTCTGGACAGTGTTGATGTAGGGCTTCTGCTTTGCATAGTAAAGCTTTAACTTGCATCTGTGGATGCAGCGGCGAATGGTGTTGACTGACAAAGGTTTACCAAAGTATTCCCGAGCCCATGTCAGGATATCCATTACAGATACTCATGACTGTTTTTAAGTCAGTGACGTCTGAGGGATCAGAGATTCAGAAGTGGCTTTTGGCCTTGCCTTTTACAGAATCTGATTTGACCGGATTCCTTGAATCTTTTAATTATATTGTGCTCTGTAGAAGGTGAAATGCCCAAAAGCCTACCGATTTGTCTTTGGGGAATGATGTTCTCAGAGTGTGGGATTATTCACTGACGCATCTGTTGAAAGACCTTTTTTGGAGGCTCCTTATATACTGTGATTAGACGATTGCCTCACCTGTTTCACATCACCTTCTTATTTCAACTTGTCACATCGCTATTAGTCCTTAATTGCCCCTGTCCCAACTTTTTTGGAATGTGTTGCATGCATCAATTTCAAAACAAGCATTTACCTTCAAAAAACTATGCAGTTGATTAGGGAAAACATCAAATGCCTTGTCTTTATATGTTTTTTTTGTTTGTTTAAATACAAAACAAAGTACATTTACAAACCACTCCTCTTTGTTTTTATTTTAATTTTCCATACTGTTACAACTTTTTTCAGAATTGACGTTGTATGAAATATATCTTTTCTATGCCACGAAAAGGCATCTCTTCAGAACCCAAAGAAAGAGTTGTATTTACAACAGTATTGTCAGGAACTGTTAGAGCTGCTACAGTGAATTACTCACTATAGATGATGGATGATCAGGATTTCCAACCAAAATAATCCAAGCCATGATAAATAATCCATTTTTGTTATGTGATGACATTAATATGATGCTCAGTTTTCTTTTTTTGGAATAATGTCATGACAGGTACCATAGTCCTAATGCTAGTCTGATGAAGACACACTGCTAACTGAGTCTACACCTGCCTGAGAGGTGATGAGAGGTTTTCTGACAAATCTGATCACATTCTGATTACAGCGAGTGCCATGTGCTTTTACACCTGTCAAATACTGTCCAATCGTGATCGAAATACCAAAAGCATATATAATGCAAGATTTAAATAGGGCCAAAAATGCCATATCAGTATGTCAGTTAAATGCCTGTTAAGTGTCTAAATTTACAAGAGGAGCTTGCTGTTCAGTTAGGTGGGTTTACCCTCCGCCTCTGCCTCCCTATCTCAGCCTCTTTTTCCATCTAACCCTATCCAGATCTCCACTAATGTCTGCTTCCAATTGCTGGCCACATAGCTGGCATTTCAGACCTGTTAAAAGGAAGCGGTTGTGAGGGGAGTCACTACTTATAAATGATAGGGGGGGTTGTCTTGGATCCACTCACACGCCTTTTATGTGGCCCGTCTGCTTGACATTTGTCAGCTGACCTCTGCGAATGTGTCTTTCATTGTGCTGACTCTTTAACAACCTCTGATTACGGAAGCGAAGAGCAGGGGGCCATGCACTTAAAGCTGGGTGAGGAAGTTTCGTCAGATGAATTTGGTTGTCCAAGTGGAATCTAGATGAAATAATGTGTAGAGGAGTTTACCTGATGCTCCAGAGGGCTTGGACTAGAGATAAATCTCAAATTATGCTGTCAGCGCTTTGTGAGATGCCTAACGTTTGAAGGTAAAGTGGGGTTATGGAGCATCCAGCCAAGGCCAAAGACAAACGGTTTCATATGTTGCAAGTAAATTGAGTCAACAGTCATCGAAGGCTCTAAACGCTGAACAGAACTTTCTCATCAGTGTGATTACTATTTCTGACAGCTAAATCGGCGCACTCTGTTGACTTGTGCAATTATCAGCTTTTATTACAAATAGTATTTAACTCCTTTTTGTACCTTCCCTTAAGGATTCCAACCACTGACACGTTTCCAAGGGTATCATTTAACTCCCCCTGCATAAGACGTGACACCATTTTGAAGACTTCTAAAAGCATATGCTTGAGCTGCTTTGGTTTTCATATGGTCACTAGGGATGGGAAAGCTCTCGAGAAGCCCTACCCTGCTTTCTTCATGCACATTCCTGCATTGAAAAGAGTACAAAGGAGAGGCCTGAGAAATGCTGGACAAAAGTCCACGTAGACACACACAGTTAACCTTCTCATTCAAATCCACCAATCCATCCACATTCAGATCTTAACAATACCAGCAGAATTTATTGTATTTCACTATGGTGAATATGGAATGTTCCTTTTTGAGTTCTTCAAGTCATTTAGCATTAGAACGCCGCACAGCTTTGGTTGGTGTAATCAGGGGTCGATTAAGACATGTCAGTGAGCTGCGATTGTCTTAATTTTGAAGCAAATACGATTAAAGTTGTGTGTGCTTCTGCTAAATTTACGTGTGCATTATTTGCAATTAAGATTGTCTTCTTTTTTTTTAAGTTTGTGGGCTTAAGCGATTATTTTGTTAATCAGGCTAAAGCTGTTGCTGTGGCGAAAGAACCTTAGATTAAATCATGACAAAACCAAAAAGGGAAGAATGCAGATGTATTTCTTTGTTGTCACTTCAAAAACACTGTGCCATCCAAAAAAGGGAGAAAAACGAATCATAAAGGGAACAATAGAAGCGTTGCTAGGCTGCAAACGCTCCTGAAAAGGCAATCTTGTTTTGTTTTGCGGCTTTTGCTTCTTTGCCGAATGCGTCTTTGAGATGCTTCTCTGTGTAGATGTCCGTCTGCTTTCATTTGAGGTGAAGTGTGTGTGTGTTGGTGGGGTTCCGGTGTGTGTGAGCTGTCAGAGTGCCTGTTTGGCCCTAGGTTGAGGAAAGGCCCCCTGTGGCATGGAGGCTGGAGTGGAATGCGCCTCCCGAGGAGAGCCTCCAAAGCCACAGAGTGACAAGCTCACAGCAGGAATGTTAGGGTCAGGCTCATCGTACTCCCTGACATCCACCCCTTTCTTCCTGGACTCACTCGGCTACATTTTCTCCATCATCTCAAACCCAGTGGAGGATATTCCGATGTTCAGACCTTGAGAGACTCATTATTCTCACATGACAGCAGAATATATTGCAGCCCCTTTTGCAATCACATGTTGTCTAAACTGGGCTGATGTCATCCTGTACAGATAGGCTTGCTTTGCTCGTCGAAAGCCTAAAGACCATTTGGTGATTGATCCTCCGGTGGACTAATGAATTGAGTGTCAGGGTCACTTGAAAGTCAAAAGCAAAGTACAGAATTAAACAGCATTGGTTTTGTAAGAGAAAATTGGATAGTTGATTTTTTAAACATTTGAGATGGAATAAGTTACATCAACCGCAATGGGTTAGCACCCTATTCAGGATGTCCCCCACCTTGTGCCCTGAGTCCCCTGGGATAGGCTCCAGGTTCCTAGCGACCCTGTGTAGGACAAGCAGTACAGAAAATAGATAGATGGATGTTAAAGCAAGATTTATCAGTATGTTAGGCAGGTGAGAACACAGCAATTGACTGCATTGAGAAAGTGAATGATCCCTGAATTGACCCAAGTGCAGGAAGTGAACCAAACAAGTTGAATATTTTGGGTTACAGGAAACATTTTTTGTAGATACAAGCTGCTAAACTGAACCAAAGGACAGACCTGTAGTGCAGAATTGTGATGTCTTCTGGACAACAGAAAAAAAGAGAGGAAGTTAACACTAGATGAGATGCACAAAATATTTTTAACTAGTTGTTTATATAATTGTCTAATCATTTATTTTGTACTGGCTCTGAGTGCTCAGGGGATTTTTACGACATGAGTTTTTTGTTTGTTTGTTTGTTTGTTTGTTTTTTCCGTAGATGTAATTCTGACGGGTTTTCAAATATGTTTTTGCCCTACATTTTATTTATATATGTGAAACCAAACCAAACCAATTAGCAAGCGAAGATTGAAAATCCATTTTGCACTGATGCAGTAAACAGACTACTAGATGTTAAAGCACACTTAGTATATTAGTCAGGGTCAAAATGGGCTTTGTAAAATTACACTATAAACACAAGTAACACTTCAGTTGAAGGCCTTTTGTATAATGGATACAGAGCTCTCATCTCATCATCATTGTTAATGACTTATCTGACATTGACTAATGACACCAAATAATGTGCTCTAAGTGCTAAAGGGTCATAAATAAGACTCTTACATGCATCTTACTAACACAAAGTACTACATGATTATCAAAATACGATAACGTTTTCTGACATGCTGCACGGTCAGTCTTTATTTCCTGTCCTTTGTGTTATCGGGATAGCGGTTAGTGTAATCAGAGCCGAAAAGAATTGAGCCCTAAAAGCGGCTTTGTTTCTTATGGAAAAGGGAAGCACTCACTTGGCATCGTGGCTTAAGCCCGTGTCTGGGACAGAAAGGAAGAGGCGGCTAATATTATGCATCACCCAGGCAACTGGTCCGAGTCATCCGTTTCAATTTCAGTGGTGAAGGGCACGGTCCAGTGGTGGTTCAAGAAAGGGCCCTAATCTGGAAGGAGGACTGGGGCGGTTATTGCATTCCCCATTTCACACCCACCCTCCACTCCTCCTCTCTTATCCTGTTTCACCTCTATCCTTTTTTCTCCTTCTCCAAAGAAAAGACAAATAGGTTTACATGTAAGCAGTTACTGCAGGCTAAAAGACCTCTGGGACTGATGTTTTGGACGAGTGATGGTTATCTGAGGAGTTGCAGTAGGCTTGACAAAGTGCTTATTTTCTTCTCTGTCTTTCTCTTGACTCCTCTACCCCTCTCTCTCTCTCTCTCTCTCTCTCTCAATAGTTCCTCCGAGGGAACCGCAGGTGACGTGCCGATCAAACACGTACCCCAAGGGCTTCTACTGCAGTTGGCACCTCTTACATCCCACATACATCCCTACGGAATTTGAAGTCGACGTCCAGTAAGATATTTTGTCACTTTCTTTTCTATACATCCTGCCCCCTTGCTGATATTGCTTTCTATTTCTGCTTACTGTCTCAATCTTCATCTGTCACCCAACCCTCCCTTTTTCCATTCCCTATCTTTCTGTCTGTCTGTCTCTTTCTCTGTCTGTCATGTGGTGTCTGGCCTCATGTAAGAAAGCGGCCTGCCTGAATCAGTGATCTATGCAGTCAGCTTCTCCCTGGTGAGAGCTGATTAGGCCAGTCTGACTAGGAGAGACATAACTCAGATTCTCAGCCCATAGCCCTTGTGGGATACTACTAGACATGGACTAGAGCTCTCTCTCTCTCTCTCTCTGTCTAACTCTGTCACTTCTCTCTTTTCACTCTCTCTCTCTCTCTCTCTATGATGTCCATTTACATTTATTCAATTGGCTGCTAGACTTACACTTGAGACAGGATACAGTGGAGCAGTTCAGGGTTAAGGGCCATGCTCAAGGATCCAACAGTGGCAGCTTGGCAGTGCTGGGATTTGATCTCACATCCTTCTGATGAGCAGCCCAAAGCCTTAACCTCTGAGCCACTACTGTTTTTCTTACTTTCTACATCATTTCTTTCTTTCCCTGCTCTCTCTCTCTCTCTCTCTCTCTCTCTCTCTCTCTCTCTCTCTCTCTCTCTCTCTCTCTCTTTCTCCCTCTCTCTCACTCACTTTCTCTTTTACTCTCTGTTTTTCAGTTTCTACCTTAGTCTTTATCTCTAAGTAACTTGAAAAATGTAGTAGACAAAGAAAAGTAACTTGTCCTTAATTACTGAAATCTACATGGTTCAGTGTAAGCCCTAGAGAGGCCTCTACAGAGGTAGGCTACATGTCATGGCCTCGCGTCATGCCAAAGAGCTGCCTTTCTGGATTCGTTTTGTACTGATCACAAATGTCACTAGGCAATTTCACAGCAGGCAGCTCCTCATTAATTTTCTACAGCCAATATGTCACATTTGAATAATCGTTTCTGTGCTTCGAAACTTGCAAGTGTGACTTTAAACTCATTGATTAAAATGGTCCTTAATTAGGGAACAATGGCCTTTATTAACCTATCCAATTAACAAATAAGAAAATAATTTATAACATTACAATGCCATGGTGTCCAGGTCGATTTATTTATTAGATTTTTTTAATGTAAAATATCTAGCAACCGATGCAACAACTTCTGAAATAACAATATGAAGGCCGGATAGTATTCACTTTTAAGGATTGAGCTTTTTTGCCAGTCCCTTTTGCTCTAGGGAAAGGAAGTGATATCAGAAGAACAGTAATGATACTGTAACAGCACCCAGGCTTTCTGGCAGATGGCACCCTTGGGCAGACTCCTGGCAGTCTCCCACTCAGCAAATCTATTCTTGTCTTGTGCTTTGTGGCAAAATATCCCATTGGTAAAAAAAAAAAAAAAAAGAAAGAAAAAAAAAAAAAAAAGAGCTGAAATATAATGTACACTAGTGAGGGGGGAAAATGCTTAGGGTGATTTGATAATAATTGTCAGACAGACTATAATAGCATGATGAGTAAGGAATAAAACATGAAGGTGCATGCAGTTATAGGAAATTAATCAACACAGGCTGGTGTGTTGCAAAGTGGACAGCCATTAGCATTCCAAAGTGGATTATTTTCCTATAAAAGAATGCTCTGATGTGTTTTATTCCTCTTAAACCAAAGCAATTCACCAACTATTACACTTTTATTAATGAAAGAACAGCACTTCATAGAATCTGGAGCACTGACACTGGAGACTCCTTCCAAAAATGCTAAATAAAGATCTCCTTACAGAAAACTTTTACACAAACACTTTTTAAAACACTTTTTAAAAGTTTATAACCCATACAAGTCTCTGTGTATGTTGTATAGAAATGCTAGAAATGATGACTTATTAGAACAAGTGCATTCATTTGAACCTTGCATCCAGCATCACTGCAGATGTTATGGATGATTACTCAAAACCTTTTGAACAGTGAAAATCAAGTGTTTAACAGCAATGTGGTATAATCATTGATATAAAACCCTGACAAGAAAGTGACTAATAAACACTGTGATGACTCCAGGATTGGCTCTGAGGTTCACAAATGTACATTTGAAACTTTAATGGTAGTTTTGTACAATACAATCCCTCTAGGATTTCACAAAATCAAGCAAAATCTGCAATATTCCATAGAGTTTGCAATTAAAGAAATATTAATCTCTGCAGATTTGGGCCAAGACGTGTCATGTGACATCATCACACGGATTCAGCCAAAGCCCTCTTTGATTCACGTGCATTGAACAAGCTATAAGGTCTCATTTACCAGTAAACATCACTGCGAAATACTATACAAAACCATTGCGTGCAACTAAAATTTAGCCAATTCAAGAAGCTTTCCACAAAAAAATAGTTGCATAGCAATTTTTTTTTAAAAGTCTCAGCAAAATCAAGCAAAACAATCACAAAACAAGTACACAAAATACTGAATGGACTCATAGTACTAGAAATCACATGCTCAGTTGAAATTGCATGCTTAGTTGTAACTCATTCTTTACTTTTTAACTTGTTTTTTTTCCCTTTTTTTATTCTTTACTATTTTTAATAAATCATGAAGATTCACTAATGAAATGTTTTTTTGTTTGTTTGCTTGTATTTTGTAAAATTCATTTTCTACCCAGACACAACCAGAAGTCTCTAGAAGTGAAAAGGGACGATGCCCATAAGAACAGATGCCATGTGAAGTTTCCTGAGCTCTTCTCTAGCTTCCCTTACCGAGTCAACGTCACGGCGATCAACGAGCTCGGCAGAGCATCCACAGCTATCAGCTTCGAGGAGTCAAACATGGGTGCTGCCTTTATTCTTTCTCACACATACAGTACTTCACATGTGAATAATCATGATTTACATGTGATTATTTTCACATGAAGCATTTGTCTTGAACTGTTAATTTTCCAAATGCAGTGTGTATTTTCTACGGCTACTACAAAATGTCTATACAATGTATCCACCACACATTAATATATATATATATATATATATAATTTTCCTTTCACTTAATTTCAGTTGTGCACTTCCACTGTTTTTGAGGTTCCTGTAGTGCTCTTGCTCTATAGAAAGCTCTTAAGCCTGCCTTCACATTAAGCACATTCAGAATAGGACACTAAGAAAGAAGCTGCAAGGGATTTATGAAGTACTAAATACCTAAAAATAAACATTTTATGGACCATAAAAGTGTTTTGATGGACAAAGTGCTGTGTGGGTTTGACCAAATGAATACACTTAGCCTATAAACATTGACATAAACTCTACACGTTTAAACATAACCCTCCCTTTGCCAGGCAGCTGGTGGACGACCGTTGCTGTCTACAGCCATTCATGTCAATTACCCAAATCATGTCTGGCATCTCAGCCTGTGTTTCATGCTCGGCCTGAGAATAGCGCTGTAATCATTTAGCGGGGGCAAAAGAATGGAAGTGTCCAAAACATCTGGCTCATATTGTCATACACAGAGTTATCTTGGGACCGCCGAAATGTTCTCCTCATTGAGCTGGGAAATGCCATGCAGTGACTCTGCGCTGGGAATGAAGGGAATATCTGGTCTCTGAGAGGAGGGGAAAAAAATCCAATAAGGATGGGGGAGAAAATAGCATAGGCTCCCAGGAACTAAATGAAGTGTTTACATGCATGGCTGCATGCATACTTGGTAGTAATAAAAATGCTAATGCAATCTGGATTACTGGATTAACTGTAGAAATATTTCCCTCCGAATAATAATAATAATAATGACCTGACGACACAATATGACAATGAGCTGGATGTATTTCATGATTAGTTACACAAATCAAAGCAAACTGTGCTATTCACAAAATATCAAGAAGAGCTACTACAGCGTCTTGAGACAATATAAGTAACCTGATAAGCTGTTTAAATTGTATCTTTTTTTTTCCATGGAGATTGTGAGGGTGGCTGACTTTAGTGTGCACTGCAGAATCAGAGAGTGTAGCCATTAATAATGAGTGCAACGTGCTATGAATTGTGGCACACACAAAGGTGTACAGAGAAGCAATTACACATGAGGTAGAGCACTTCAGTTCAGCAAGCACTGAGCACTGAGACAAACATGATCAACAGGGTCTACAGTTTTCTCATGAACTTACGAATACTGCTCTCCACGCTCAAATTGGCCATCCTGACACTGTTTAAATGGCTTAATGTTATTAAATATGAAATACAGCATGAGGACTTCATTGCTAGCAGGACATAGCAGCAACCAACATAAACTGAGGTAAATAAAATGTTCCATGATGCCCTTGAAAAAAGAGTATAAAGTTATACATCCTTATCAACAAAAGAGAGAAAGAAAGAGCACTTTGATTTGTTGCTCTTCTGTCACATTACACAGTCATGCTGCTTCATGTTCGTCCTGTTAGGTCACTCATGCATTTGTTGGGTTTTTGTATATGGGGCAGTGGCGTCTGCCCTCCGTCCATAAAAGCCTGAGAGAGGCTGAAAGAAGGCAAGTCGTGTGTTTGTCCCAGAATCGGTTTAAACAATATCCACACAGTGTTTGTGAGTTGTAAAAGAGTGCTTCAGCCATGCCAGGTCAGGACTCTGCATATAAATCTAAGCCAACTGTGTGTACCATGAATAGTTAAGACACAGGAGAGGGAGGAGGTTTGGATGGAGCTTACCCCCACGGTTCAGGGCATCTCTTTGTCCTCGTGTGTCTGTGTGTGTGAAGCTAAACCGCAGAGCAAACACTGTGAACCTCAGCCACCACGGGGAGGGAGGAAGAGAATGACCATGCTGTTGTGCTCTGTCCATTTCTCATAAACCTCAGCTCAATGGGGCAACCCAGAAAGAACTGCATGCATTCAGAGATGTTTTTAGCCTAAAGACTTTCTCGAGACATATTGCAATACGGATGCCCTTGAAGATGTGTGTATTATGTCAAACAGATTTTCCGCTCAGCGGGAAGAGGGACACTTAGACGCCATTGTCTTGTGCATATTTCCCCTCTTTATAATAGAGTGCTTTTTTTTTGATGCTGTTTGTTTGCACTAATCCCCAGTGGTAGCTCCATTCAAAGCAATGCTGTCCCCAGTGCTACAATCAGGACACAGTGTAGACACAAGCTCTGATAATGTCCTTGTTGATCCACAGTGAAACCAGATCCTCCAGAGAAGGTGGTGGCCAGACCCATTCCCAACAACGCACGCAGGCTTGAGGTGACCTGGAACAGCCCATCCACATGGCCAGACATCGATTCCTTCCCTCTGAAGTACTTCCTGCGCTACCGTCCGCTGATCAGAGACCAGTGGCAGCATGTAAGAGCAATTTTCTTCTGATTTGCAAGGTGGTCACTGAAACACCATGGGAATGATTCATGTACTTTTTAATTTTGTGTAGGCTTATTGCAAAATCCCAAGAATTTGGTTGGATAAGGGATCAGTTTAACACATACAGAGGTAAATGCAGTAAGTCTGCCTAAAGATGCCTAAAACTTTGCTAGCTAAGTCCTCACACAATGAATGTCACAATTTGATTCATTTGGGATGGTGCACCTTCATGTCATCATCAAAACAGAGAAGAGCACTTACACAAATGACAGCACTTTAAGTTTTAAGAGACAGAGAATGATGTGGATGATGCTGATAATCAAAGTGAGAACTTATTTCCTACTTAGATTTCTTTACAGTTTGTTGTATGTTGTAATTAGATTAGGTTATAAATGTAGAAGCGGGTATAGCTCATTGGTAAAGCATTTGATTGCAGATCAAGAGGTCCCCGGTTCATATCTGGGTGAAGCAAGTCTTGTCTGACTTGCTTCGCAGTACCTTTGGCAGTGGTGGCTTAGTGGTTAAGGCTCTGGGTTACTGGTTAGAAGGTTGGTGGTTCAAGCCCCAGAACCAAGCTGCCACTGTTGAGCCCATGAGCAAGGCCCTTAAACCTCTTTGCTTCAGGGGCACAGTATCATCTCTGACCCCAGCTTCCTAACAAGCTTGGGTATGCAAAAAAAAACCCAACAACATTGTGCTGCTATGTATGTGACAAATAAAGGCTTCTTCTTAAGTAGACAGGGCATCTTTCAGTGGAATTCAAATGAAATTGAATGTGATTTTCTCTGTTTACACCTATAGCTTCACCATTTGTTAACTGATTCATTCAGGTTGGATTTGAAGCATCTTCCTAAGTCACCATTTTTAATTTTGGCTTGATCCTGAGAGTTCACTACCTGGTAAAGTACTGTGGATTACTCACATGGTCATATTTTCCATTCACAGCATGAGATGCATTGCACGAGATGGCTTGACCAAATTCCTAGAGTCTGTAATCCCAACCTCAAAAGCTTGTAAGAACTTACTGGCCCATTCAAACTTTAGTCAAAAATAGCAGAGCAATCAGAACCTGTGGCCAAATGGTATGTGGACACCTGAGAATTGAACATCCCATCCTGACCGCATGGGAATAAATATTTATTTGCTCCTCCTTTGCTGCTGTAACAGCTTCTGTGGTCTTCGGGGTAGATTTTGGACTGTGGGGATTTGTGCCCATTCAGCCACAAGAGTAAAAGCGCATGATCACTGATGTCCATCAAGAAGGTCTGTTGTGAAGTTGGTGTTTCAATTCATCTGAAAGGTGTTCAGTGGGGTTGAGGTCAGGGCACTCCATACTTGGTCAACCATGTCTTCATGGAGCTTGCTTTGTGCAAAGGGACATTGTCCTGCTGGAACATGTTTGGGTCTCTTAGTTCCAATGACGGGAAATTGTAATGCTACAGCATACAAAGGCATCCTATACAATTGTGTGCTTCCAACGTTGTGGGGAAGACCCTCATATGGGTATGATGGTCAGGTGTCCACAACTCAAAATGAGTGATCAGCTTCAAGCAATATTGACACAGATTAAGAAATATTTTATGGCTTCATAATACTTCAATTCTGTAATTAATAATTGCTTCATAATATAATTGCTCCATAATACCTTACATTTTTTGATGCTCAGCTCAAATATTTGAGGAAAAACATGTTACTCAGATTTATTGCTGAGTTTGTGGTGGAAACAGTGATTTTATGCACATTATTAGTCAATAGTTTGGACACACTTGTTTTTTTGTTTGTTTGTTTTTTTTACACTATTTTCTACTCATTTAGAATAATAATTAAGACATTAACACTAGAAATTCTCAACCAGTCCGGTGACAAACTTCAGCTAGGAGGCTTTTCTTAAATTTCCTAAATAGGCCAAGCTCCTCATAACTTCTATATTAAAAACTATTTGTTAGGGCAAGCAATCTAATTTTAAGTAGATATTTTTTCTTCTTTTAAGGAAAAACTATTTCTTTCAATATATTATGAATTAGAAATAAAATTATACATGAAAATGTACAGAAAATGTCCATAACATACCAATACATTACATTTAAGAAACAAATTTCACGCATAAGCCTTTAGGAAACAAATCTTTAAGACAATTAAAAATACTTATTCAATTTAGTGGGTTCAAACAGTAACTTCATTATTTACATTTGTTTCCATCACAAGCCTTTTTCAGAATGTATATAAGACAATGAAAGAGGGTATATACCTTGGTAGTGTATTTGAGGAAAAGTGTGTTTTGGGATGAAGCAAGGGGTAAAGCGGATTCATACACTCGACAACTCATAACTAATATTTGGTTAATCTATGCCATACCTGTAGCCTAATAGTTGTAGTAAAATTTCACTGTAGTTAAAAAAATAATAATAATAAAAAATTTCTAGAGGATCAGAATATTTCAAACAAAAGTCCTTCAACAGTTATGCAAGACAAGTTCAAAGTATCCTGTTTCTTTACAAACTCTGTGTATTACACTGAACTTTTATTACTTTGTATCAATTTTTTGTATCAATTAAACTGAACATGATTACTTCAAATGTGTTCTTAAAGCTTCCCAGGATTCACACAGAGACCTGTTTAATTATTGACCTTTGCAAGTCTGAGCCAAACGAGGACAGTTTATCAGCTGAAAGAAAGCTAATACTCTTTTCCTTCACATTACGTTGGACGCCTCGTCTGTTTTGTAGGGGCCCACGTTTCACATATGATAACACTCACTGTATCATTATAAGAGGGCTTTGGAGAGATGAAAGAAGCAGGGCAGAGTATCGGAAACCATCCATTTCTCTGAGTCAGACGCCGCTGACTGATGGACGGCGGGGCTCGCAGAGGTGCTCGTATTCATGTTCATGTTAGAATGTGAAAATATGTGACTGAGAGCAGTTCAGTGGACTTGACTGGTCGAGCATGTGTGGTTAACATGTGCTAGTGTGCGCTGCCAGGCCCACTGTTGTGGATGCTGTGTTATTTTATTTGGATATATGGAAATGGAATATGTAGGATTGAAGCGCATGCTGGGAAACTTGACTTAATTAAGTTTTATATTTAAGACTGGCTTATTTACACTGAAAGTTTTTTTTTTGTTTTGTTTTGTTTTTTTTTTTACACTTGGTGAGAGTTTAAAATGAACACACCAGATATCCAATAGTACTGGAAATCCTGGGATCATTCTCCAGACCTGATGAAATAGCCATTATGTTTTGGGATAGACATGAAACATTTCACTAGTCCCAATATTATCATCACAATTTCTAATTTTGTTTGTTTTAGTTTAAAAAAAAAAAAAATAGATATGCATATACAGTGCTGTGAAAAAGTATTCCTGATTTCTTCTGTTTTTTTTTGTATCTCTCATACTAAATTGTTTCAGAAATTAAAACAAAATCTAAGATAAAATGAAGGCAACCTGAGTAAACACAAGCTAAAGTTTACCCAATAATAACTGGGCCTGTGTGAAAATGTATTTGCCCCCATAGTTACTAATTCCCCAAATCTATGAAACTGCGTTCATAATGGGGTTCTGTTGGACTAGATGCAACCAGGCCTGATTACTGCAAAGCCTGTTCAATCAAATCAACACTTAAATAGAACTTTTTCAACTGCATGAAGTTGGTTAAAAAGGTCTTACCCAATAACACACTATGCCAAAATTGAAAGAAATTCCAGAAATGATGAGGAAGAAGGTTAATGAAATAGCCTACATTAGTCTGTGAATGTTTACAAAGTTATTTCAAAGGCTTTGGGACTCCAAAGAACCACAGCGAGAGCCATTATCTCCAAATGAAAAAACTCATTTGTAGTGAACCTTCAAATAAGTGTCCGACCTTCCAAAATTCCTCCAACAGCACAGCAACTACTCATCCAGGAAGTCACAAAAGAGCCAAGGACAACACCAAAGAACCTACAGGCCTCTCTTGCATCAATAAATGTAAATGTCCATAACTCCACCATCAGAAAGACACTGAGCACAAATGGAAGAGTGGCGAGGTGAAAACCACTGTTAACCCAGAAGAACATTAAGACTCGTCTGAATTTTGCCAAAACACACCTTGATGATCCTCAAACCTTTTGGGAATCAAAATTGGAACTGTTTGGAAGACAAGGGTCCCGTTACATCTGCGTAAACCAAGCACAGAATTCCACAAAAAGAACATCATACCTACAGTCAAGCATGGTGGTCGAAGTGTGATGCTGTGGGGATGCTTTGCTGCTTCAGGGCCTGGCAACTTGTAGTAATTGAGGGAAACATGTATTCTGCTCTCTACCAGAAAATCCTAAAGAAGAATGTCCTGTCTTCAGTCCGTAAATTGAAACTCAAGCGCAACTGGATTATGCAGCAAGACAATGATCCAAATCATAGGAGTAAATCCTAGTCCTAGAAGTAAGTGAAAGGCTGATCTCCAGTTATCTGAAGCATTTGGTTGCAGTTATTGCTGCTAAAGGTGGCACAACCAGATTTTAAGTTTAAGGGGGCAATTAGTTTTTCACATGGGTGATAGGTGTTGGATAACTTTTTTTGCTTCAATAAATAAATAAAAACTGTATGTGTGTTTACTCAGGTTGCTTTTATTTTATGTTGTATTTCGTTTGAAGATCTAAAACTATTTCGTATAAGATATACACAAAATCAGAAGAAATCAGCAAATAATTTTTCACAGCACTGTAGGTACTCATATCAAGATATGTATTTAAATATCATTAGAAATAATAGAGCGGTCCATTTTATTTTTCTAAAAATGTGTGAGAGACGTGCATTTCGATCATCGATCACGCTGTCATGATTTCCAGTAAGATATTGACTTATATTTGCATTAAGAAAACTCATGTGAAGTCAACCTGCCAGTGCAGCAGCAGAGAGGACAAAAATCTGTGTATGAGTAGCAATATAGCAGCTACAAAAACCTAAACCTGAAGGAAGTTATTCATGTTTCCGTGAGAGTTACTGGGAAGGAACAATGCAAGTCCGTGGTTTCATATAATTCCAGTCCTCTTAATAACTCAAAAGACAGTTATGAAATATGTGTTTATAACTATATAAGGCCAAAAACTCAGCTCAGGGTCAATAATTTACTGCTAATGTATTATATTAGCAGGTCTTGACCCTCATTCAACTTATTTAGTTATTCAACATTATTCAGTGCATGCTATGAATTATTCAGCAGCTGCAGTTAAATTAATTGGAAACGTGTGTGGGTACAACAGCGATAAATGTAAATCTGCCGGTGTTTTAGGCTCCCAGAAGATTGAAAGACTGTAGAGTAGATAAAACACTGTATCTTGCACATTTAAATTCTAATTAGAAAATGTCAACCATTGTATTGACTACATCTAGTAGGAATGTGTTTATCAATGAGCTTTTTTTTTACTTTGTGCCAACTGTAGTACTCAAACCATCAGCGAGATGTAACAGAGTACAATATAACTACCTCATGCATTCTCCGCATTGGCATTTATATGATGGTTGAGTAGAAGTGTGATTTTTGCTGTATTGTCGAGAAGAATGGCTGCAGTGGGAAATTCGATAGATCCCCGTACAAGCTCGATTGCCATCGATTGTCTGGAGACAGGAATGAGGAGAAATCCACTGCCAGAGAGCCTTGACATGCTCAAACATGTCGCACGGGGCTTTAAAGATAACCAAGGCATCTCAGAAATTTCACTGGCTGACCGCTACTTGAGCTTTGTGCTTCACTGAAAATACACTGTAAGAGTTATTTCCATATTGACAGCTTAGATGGTGGAATTGTTGCTTTTTGGATCGCCCTTCTATTAATGTCTAAATGAAAAAAAAAATACATAAGCAGCAAGGTCTGTTTGTGCTATTTGAATTATTTTGCTGAAACGCATGCTAAGCGTTACCTTTACTTCTCAAGAGAAAAGGAGAAGCAAGTGATAGATTGAGAGTGCTGAGAGAGGGAAAAGGCCTGAGACGGCTGTGAAATGGCCGCATGTGTTTCACGCTTTGCTTTTTTGTCCAATAAAAGCAGCGGGCCAGAGGACAGACGGTGAGAGGAGATGGGAGGAGGGTGCGAAAACGAGCATAGCAGGCCATTTTTCTTTCGCCTTCTTTTCATTTCCAGAAAGTCGGGTCTTAACGAGCATCGGCACTGTCACTCGTCTAAATGAGAAATGACCTAGCCAGTGGAGGATTCCAGGGATTGCAGGCGTAGCAAAGCAAATTTTGCCTTAAAGGACACTAGGCTTCTTAGTCAGCTCCAAAAGGTGTATCCTATTATAGGTGATCATGGATGAGTGACTGATCAGTGTTAAAGTCTGATGCTAGTATACTGGAGCCAGAATGTAGCCAGATATGGCACTCGGAGAGTTGTAGGAAGCATGCGGTGTTTGAATAATTTATGGATGTCCATAATAATCATCACATGTCCTCCACAGGATTAAGAGTATATTAGATGTAAGGCTAGATCAGGGTGTGTGACCAGTTTTTTTTTCTTTTCTTTTCTTTGCTTTCCTTTTTATTTATTTATTTATTTATTTATTTATTATTTTTTTAAATGGCCATGTTTCTTTTGTTGTTTTTCATTTTTATACCAAAAACAAAATCTTGGGCCACACTATAGAGGTTGTCAACTGGTGACTCCAGCAAAGTATTTCAGTGGATTGAAATATATTGCGCTTAAAAAAATACTGTAGTAGAACGAATCAATAAAAACAAAATGGCTGTAGTGGCGACTCCAATAAAGTGCTGCAGGGATGACGTATTTTTGGAGGCCAACCTGTGAGTTAGCATCACCCTGGTTCCCTCGACAAAAATCCAATAGGATTTTTCCACTGGCTTTTGGATTATTGCAGAAAATAAGCTCTATGTCCATCAAAAATTAATGATTCTTGCATGCTTTGTTCATTAAGATAATCCTCCCAACTAACACAACTTTTATGAATTTTGAAACCTAAATACAATCGCCAGAAGTAAAACACTAAAGAACTACACCAAGGTCACATGACTTCAGCATCACTACCGCTAAGCTTCAGACAACTCTTTCAATCGTCATTTTAAAAACACTACAATTAGAAAATACTTTAAACTGATCAATTTACAAGTTGCAAGAGCACAAGTATAAACACAACGAGGCTGTAGTAGAGGAGTTTTCCTGTTCGGCATGAAGATGAATGAACCCAACAATCTCTGTAGTCCCATTTAGCCACTTGTTAGCAACCGTCTTTTTCAAGATACATAAAAGCTTTAAAAAATTGCGAGAGGGGTATTACTGATGTATTTTATGTCGTAGAATAAAATGTGAAAATATATTGTGCTTGTTTTAACCACAGACCTTATTTCAGACATTTAATCAAAAACCCATTCAAAAAACTCATTCTCTTCAGGATGATCTTAACCAGAAGTGCTAAAATGCTTATTTCCGGGTATTAGGGCTCCTTCCTGCAGCACTCTGTTTTCTAAACATGATCCATTGTGGCTTCTCTAGCAGATCCACTGTTGAGGCTTGTTGTAGCCATTCACGTGTATTAACTGTATGTAAATTATTTAGCTGAAGGCAGCTCATCGAGAAAGGGAGAATTTTCACATCTGGTCTGATTAGTGAAGTGACAACATGGCTTGCCCAAAAAACAAAAAAAAAAACAAAAAACAAAAAAAAAGATCGCAATGAAAAGTTAATGATTAAGGATGTAAGGATGACTAGATAGTCGGGGGTTGGGGGGGGGGGGGGGTGGACGGACGGACTTGTAATCACATGTCAAATGCACATGCTGTAGTCAAAAGTGGTAACATGGAGCCAGTGTGATACGAAACATAACCACTTTAAATTGGCTGAATTTGACTTATTTGTATTCGTGTTATCAATACTTACTAATTGATAAGTCATTGGTTGCTTATCCAGATATTTATAAGAAAGGAACAATAGTTGAATAGCCCTGCTGTAAGATAATCAGGCTAATTCCTAGGCTCTTTCCCTCAGCTGTCTTGATTTTAGGCTTGTCTTAAACGATTAGTGTTCTAGATTATTCTGTGTTGGGATGTGTGTAAAATCCATCATTAACACCTCTGTTTTACTCATCATCCTGTCATTGGTCGCCCTGATTTAAAATGTTAAACATGTTCAGTGTTTATGCCCTGCGATGGGTTAGCACGCCGTCCAAGGTGTCCCCTGCCTTGTGGCCTGTATCTACTGGGATAGGCTCCAAGCTCCCCGTGACCCTGTGTAGGATAAACGGTATAGAAAATGGATGGATGGATGGATGGATGGCTGTTCAGTATTTATGACTCAACATTCAGTAGTGTTAGTTGAAAGTAGACTGTCTCGGGGGCAGAAGGCAATACTGATGTTATGCATGAAAGACTAATAACCAATCACAGTGAACAACCAACTGTTAGCTGATAAGTCATGTGTTGCACAAGAAATCCTGCAAGATCTGGGATTTATTGTTGAAGGGTGTGGGGGCTATATTGGTATGTAGCTATATTTGTTCAAATAACACGTAAAATGTTCAGTGGTGTTATATTTATGTTGCTTTTTTTGCACCTAGAGAGTATGTACTCGCAGAGGCTCAGATATCAATACACTCGCAAAAATATATTGACTATCTGACCATGTTTCATAGTTATCATTAGCCATTAGACAGCTCACAGCCATGATATCACTTTTCAGTCCCCATCCATTTTGGCACTGATGGCAGTGAGTCATAATGCAGTGGGCATTGGGAATTGGGCCATTGTTCCTTGTGTGTGTGTGTGTGTGTGTGTGTGTGTGTGTGAGGCCTGTGTGTATATGCATTTGTGTATGCAGGGCATAAATAATCAGCTGTAGCCATGTGTACCTGTAAATATGGATGAGTCTGAGATGTGCAAGTTTACTAACTCCTATTCTGCGTTACTCACTGGCTCGCTAAAGCTAGTTTTCTTCCATATCAGTCCCTGTGGCCTTGGGTAGTATTCTCCACCTCATTTATCGATCTCATCAGAATGCAAAGCCTGTGGCTCCAGGGTGTGTTCCCTTTGCCCTTCTATTCTGACACATACACTTCCATAAGACTTGCATACGCACAGAGACTTTTTTGGGGGGGAATAATTAGTTCGTTTCAGAGACCTGCTCTGAAGCAGTGGCTCATCGTTAATGGGGACCGCATCAAAAGTGCTCCTCTAGTCGTCGTTTTTCTCCCACACTCGAGTCATCATCTCTGCACGCCTTCACACCATGAAAGAAATCAAAGGTCATTGGGAGTCGCTTTCATCTGTGTGGCCTTTTCTTGCATTTCAATTTTGTTCCTGAGCTTTTTCTCTGTTGTTGTTCTGTTCTCTTCTCCCCAGTCGTGCTGCATGGCCCATCTCCTCCTCTGTCTCCGCTGCCCTGGTTTTAATGGGCTTTTGTGCTTCTGCCAAAAGTCACTCTCCTCCTCCAGCCGGCACTTAGATTAATCAATAGTCCCCAGCATTGCATGGCATCCATTAGCATGGCAAAGGAAATTAGAGGCAAAAAAGGGGCCAGTCTGCTCTGACATCAAGCTCATGAAAGCCGACTCCTTCACCGCGCCCTACCCCCCTACCTTTCTTTATTACATGGACAAAAACACTAGTATGTTTATCTCTTTTTTTTATATTTTGCATTTTGGTGTCCAGAAACAATTTTCTGTCAACAACACACACTTTGTCAAACAATTTCTCAGCCTAACACATAATTCTATCATGGCTGTAATCAACAATGTTCGCTTTTTAACACTGGCAGCGGCAAGTGGTGATTATTCGTCATTATCCATCATCACACTGATCAGTCCTTCTGTCTCATTCGTATGCTGACACTCAAACCTTTTACCATCTTGTTATGTAGTTGATTTAGCAGAAAAGAGCCTTTATTCTGCTGTAAACAAACCTCTGTTTTGCGGCTCGCGCTGTAAAAATGCAAGCAATTCTTCGCTGTCTCTTTCTGTCTTCCTCTCACTTATTCATCAGTGCACTCTTCCCACCATCCCAATGAATTCCAATATACTGAATAAAGAGCATAGCTTTGCTTTCTCCCTTGTAAACGTATCAGGATTTTCTCCTATTTCGTTGACAAGGGTGGAGCATAAATAACACAGTTGTTGGGACCTTGGCTGATATGATTTTTAAGGGAATGTAGTGGAAACATTATATATATATATATATATATATATATATATAGAGTTGCTTTTTTTTCACAACCATAAGAGACTTGGCATCCGTTTAACAAATGTTAATCTTCTTAAAGCCCTCATTCACAGCTCTATACATTTTAAATTCTGTGAAATACTAATGACCTCTTTTAAGTGACCAACAATTTAAAAAGTGTTGCTATCTGACAGATATAAGACAATTTGCTCTCCTTTCTAGATTTGGCGTAATCATGCTTACTGCCCAATTTTAGGTCCATTTAGTTATTACTGCGCCTAGTGATCAAAAATGAGAACTGTGGCATGTTTTAATAGAGGCACATTGGGGCTGGAATCATGCTGCCCCATGCTCGCTCTATGAACCTTTTCAGTGGAACAGCATCAGCAGACAATGATAATGAATCAGTCTTGGTTTTTACACCAAATTGGGCTGGTTTCAAAATACTCCACAGTCACCAAAATCTTGCTATATAGCAAATAATTGCAAAAGAAATTTCCACAAACAAAGGCAAAGTACAGTATAAGAGCAGACAGTGTGTCTGTGATACACCAGACCATTTCTACTGAAAGATTTATATTGCAAAGATTGGAAGAGGGAAATAAGGATTATGTCTGTATATCAGAAAGGCACCACAGTTACCTTGTTCAAAAGCAAAGGCTAGGAAAAAGAAGAGAAATGTCTCCCTTTTCCAATGCCCAATTTTTCAGGGCTAGGTTCAGGTCTTTCATGTGATTTTTGAGATGTAGTTGGGCTGGAAATTTTGCTGAAACCTGACATCTCTAGTTTATGATATAAGATTCACAATGGCAATGGGAAAACCCACGTGCTGTATGGAACAGAGCTGAACTAAGGGCTGACTCACACTGCTCAAATTGAGCTGCTACACTGTACGACTTTACTTTGTTAACTTGCAACTCTTACAGGGTTAATCTATTCAAGTGTGTGATAGCCTTTCAGCTAAATTTTGTTTGAGGCTATGTCATTATTCATTATTCATGACCAACCCCCCCACCCCCCAGCCCCCACCCCAAAAAAAAAACAATAATCTAGTCAAAAATCTATTGGAGGGGGCTGTTTTTATATGGTTTTTGTTGTTTGTAATCTAAGCATTCTGATATATTTTTATATCCTTCTCTAGATATTGGAAAGTTTGCGGCGGTGGGGAGAGGGGGGAGCATAGTTTTTTTTTCCCCCCTTTTCCCACTGGCTCTTAACTTGACTGCTCATTGCAAACTGCTTGGGAATTTATTTGAGGCTGCTTACCTTAACTAACACTCAATAAAGTCAAAGCGTTGACTGCTTTAGGTCATTAGACATGTTAATGAGGCACATTCAAATAAATTAGCTACACAGGGATGCCAACATCTGAGTGTAGTAATTAATATAACAGTTGACTTAGGCTGTACTACTAGAAAATACCATTAAATAGCATGGAAATACCATTTAATACTATACAATTTGTTTTATAAATTAAATATGAAATAAAATAGTGGTACATTTAAATATTTTCTTTTGTGTTCAGTTGTATAGGCTTATAGAAGGCTTAAAACCATTGATGTATTGACTTTATTTCAAGTACAGTGTGATGCAAACAGTTGTGGGAAGGCCAGGATAGGTTTGCTGTCATTCATATTTAAATCAATAAGAAAAGAAACATCTGAGCTCAAGGCCTTTCAATGAAAACGGCCGTCCGTCGATAAGCTATAATTCCACCACATACCATAGACTCCACTGGGGATTCAAAGCACTTGATAATCTACAGTATTTCCCTTTTGGTTAAGGGATTTATACCACCTGAAGATCACTATATATATATATATTATATATATATATATTAATTTACATCAGTGATTTGACAGTTGGCAAATTCGCTTGTATGAAGTGTTTTGTTTAGAGGATGTTTGTTCAACACAAATCCTTCAGAAAGGGAAGAAAATGGTTCAAACTTTGCATCTGTGCTGTAAATTCAGCCTGTCAAAATATTAATCATATTTACAGTTCAGGTCAACTCAAGCACCCAAAGGAAATAGCACAGCTGTGTCACTTTGGTGGTGAAGTCTCACATCTGATTGGTCAGAAGGTGTTGATTAGTTTTCTAGAACAGCTCTGACGATAGTTCAGGTGGCAAAGCAAATCACAGGTTTATATTAATACAGTCATTCCAATATCTTAGCATTCCTATAGTAACGGCTAATTCACCGGGACTTGTATGACAGACTCTACATGCAATCTAGGTCTAATAATTAACCGATTATACATATTAGACATGTTACTTAACAAAGAAAACATCCCAACATTGATATGCTGAAGCATTCTGTCACAAGATGTTTATTTAACATTTTTTGGAAGGAGTCTCCAGTGCCAGCGGATGCACGTTTTCCACCGCAGGACAGTCTTTAGCAGTTTAGCAGTTTTCTCAGTAACAAGCTGAATGTTTTTGTCTTCTTAACTTCAAGGTAATGTGATAGAACAACTGTTTAGTGCTGCTCTAACTAACAGTAAGTGATAACAGAAATTAACTTGTTTTTGTGGATGTTCCACAGCATTGATTTGCAAGTATAAATGAATAAAAATTACAATGTGGTGTTCTTTGATAAATGCAGAAATTGGTATAAGAGGAAAAGTGCTATAAGAAGAAATAAACAACTTCAGGATGGTAACAGCATTACACCATTCTCTCATTGATTATTTTTCAGTAATATCATGGCCCAAAGTGTTTTATTCCATACTTAATATTTAATAGAGCCAGTACCTTCAATGTGATAAAGCAAGTTGAAGGGACATTGGGGTTATTTTTCAGTTTGCCTTGGTGAGGTTGTTTTGAGGGCCTGAAATAACTGGTGGAAACTGCACCTTGGCTTTGGGTTATATCCTACTGCTTCCTGTCATATCGTTGGGGAAATCCTCGGGTTGTTGGAACATTAAAGGTTTGTGCATTCATAAGCCTTGTTCTGTGTTGCAGCTTGCAGCAAACTTAGGCAAGAACAACTATGATAGGGTAGACTCTTCAATATGAGTGTTTGTGAGACAGGAAAGTGCTGTGAGCATGAGCGATCTAGTCTGGCTCACTTCCTTTGTTTACTCACAGCCTAATAGCAAGACATGTTGTGATTCATAATTAGAGAAAATACTTACTTTGAATATCATGACATCGCCGTTAACCAGCAGAAAACATATTTTTTTTTTCTTTTAAACTCTGTTATTTGATAATGGAGTTCCAGGCGTTGCATAGTAATTTTTCTGCGCTAATTGGTAAGGTGTTTCCACTTGCTTTGATATTAATTGTGCTGTCGTCAGTTTGGCATCAAAGGCATGGTAGCCGGATGGACCATTATCCATTAAACCTGGTGGCATGCTGCAGTAAGCCAATGGATAGGGGCTCAGGGAATTGCTCTCATTAGCTTGAGTGACAGCCCCGGCTTCGCCCGACCAATTTCATCCCATCACTGGAAAGTCAGATGTGAATGTTGGAAGTGGCACATAATTGCTTTTTATTTCCATGACAACAGACATCCTCCCGACTCGGCCGCCAAGCGTATTTACATTTTACGACGCAAAGCCAAGGAGGCGCTATGGAGAGCTTTGTGAGCTCTGACAAAATTTTACCCATGCCTCCTTGGGTTCATGTTCAGGCAACTGAACCAATTAAACACTGTCATGCATGGCCAGTGTGACAAAAACTATTTCCCGAGAAATAAACAAGGAGCAGACAGGAGTTAAACCTGAAAGTTTTCTGCAAACCTGTCGAACTTCTTGCTTTCATTTTTGCCTATCCAAAGTGTAATATGCTTTCGTACTTGAGAAAATCAAAAAATTTAAGTATGTCCCACCAAACCTGCTCACACTGGGGGTTTATATTGAATCGGCCATGGATACACATGCAGCATGCAAGAAGCTCAAGAATTTCAGTCCCGGATAAAAGAATTTGGGTCCCTCAAAGCCTCAATTTCCATACCAAAAGCCTGAAGTCAGGATAGGGTGTTAGAGTTAAATTGGACAGGATAGGAATGGGAGACAGGGGTCACTGGCCTTTCCCTTATGTAATCTCCAAAGCATGTACAAATCTCTCTTTTCTCACCGGTTCCCCCTCACTGTATGCGTTAAGCCTTTTTTCAGCAACCACCTCAGATATACAGATTAAAATAGAGCCTGTGGATAATATTCAATGAGGTCCCGATTGCGACACTGCATGCTCTGAACCTTCTGAGAATGGGATGGATTTAAACAGACCCCTGATACTGTTGAATCGATGAGGAAGGTGTTCGTGTGTAGTTTTTAAATTTCTTGAAATTGGAATTAATACCACCAATTTTTTATGAGTTCATTGCACTCTTATTAAAAAGATTCAATCAAGAACCATTAATAGCTCTTTGATTGTGCCTAGGGCTATAACCAGGATCTAAATTTTAGTGAAGTCCACATTGTAGGCCTACTTCATTTATAATTGATCACAATGCTGAATGTGTATTACACCAATGTTTAATTGCTCATTTCTGCTATGGCATATTTCTTTCAAGCTGCTCTGACTCAAGTTAGACTATTTAATTGAATTAAATATTTGTGTTTACAGTTATCCCTTTCTTAGTTTTTGTACTCATCCTCTATTTCTCAGTTGGTTTTCCTCAGTGATTATTGAAAAATTGTTTGTTAAAAATGCCTTGTCATGTACCCCACAGCTAACAAAGCGGGATATTAGTTAACATTACTGCAATCGGCTAAAATTAATATTACAGTAATCAGTCAACATTGCTGTGATCAGCCAATGTGAGTGATCAGTTAATGTCACAGTGATCAGCCAACATTACTGAGATCAGCTAATCTTACAGTGATCAGCCAATATTACTGAGATCAGTTAATCTTACAGTGATCAGCCAACATTACTGAGATCAGTTAATCTTACAGCGATCAGTCAACATTACTGAGATCAGCTAATCTTACAGTGATCAGCCAACATTACTGAGATCAGCTAATCTCATAGCGATCAGCCAACATTACTGAGATCAGCTAATCTTACAGCGATCAGCCAACATTACTGAGATCAGTTAATCTAACAGTGATCAGCCAACATTACAGAGATCAGATAATCTTACAGCGATCAGCCAATGCTATAGCGATCAGTTTATCGCTACTGTGATCAGCTAATGTTAAATTGATCAGCCAACTTTACTCAGATCAGCTATAGTTATAGCAAGCTGATTTAGCAACTAGCAATTTTACAAGTACTAGTACTAGTACTAGTATTTTATGAACATCCAAATGGCCTCATTGTTGGATTGTCTTGGAATGCGAGTTTTTCTGCGTCTTAGGCTATATTCTGCCACCATATTATCAGGATGGCACTCTTTCTATATTAAATTTGACAACTAGAGGTAAAGAAAAAGCCCTCATGTCCTAATGGCTAGTTAAGTGTTTGTGTCTATGTAAAACCCTACAACTGAGTGTGTGCCTATAAAAGACTATTTGAGTAGAACCATTTTAGGAAGCTAAGACCCCTCAACTAATCACATTTCCCTTGAAAACCCCATTCAAAACTTCGAAGAACTTACACTGCAGGTATTAGCCAAAAATAATATAAATAGTGTGCAGACATGAGGAGTTCAACCTCAGAGTGATGGATTTGACGATACATTGATAATGTGTATCAACTGACTAATACATTTTGTTTTGCATACACAACAATGGAATTCTGAGTGCTAATTCGGATTAAATGACATTAACTGATATTAACTGCGCAAAATATCATCAAAGCCAACCCCAGACCCAAATAAACTATCCCAAGGCTATTGAATGAAATCAAGCTTTATTTTTAGATGGTCACTTTCTCTGTCTCTTTGTTCGCTGCTCACCAGAGAATATGAATTATTTATTTATCGAGACTCTATTCCGATATTGTGCATATTTTATAAGCACTCTCAGGCAGACTTGAATGAAAGAAGATTGGCACGGTGGGCTTCTGATCTGAGTCCGGTGCATTCACAATGCGCTCTCAGGCCTTCAGGGGGAAAGAGTGTGTGTTTGCTTAGGGATTAGACAGAAAAGGTTTTAAGATCCCTGTGTGTATTAGCTGGTCCATTGTAAAACTCACCTTAACAGTTGGAGCTGACTTTTTGTTTCACTCTGTTCAGTTCTTTGCATTTGGTTAGTGGTCAAAGTGAGTTAGGAGTTGCTTTGCTTGTCTTTTGTTCGTTTCCAGCCTATTTCTAGACTTTTACAGCTGAGTGAAGAGCCTTTGTGGGTGTTTTATGGTATTATGTGAATTATTTGGATCATCTCTCTCCCATCTGTCCTCATTAAACGTGGGATGCACCTGCTTCCATTTTTTTTTGTTTTTTTTTTGTTTTTTTTGGCAGTGGAGGTATTTATCTCAATGCAAATTCCAGGTTTATGCATACACTTGGCAAGCTGCAGAATCTGTTTCTTTGTGGTTTCATGTTGTTAGTTTGCAGGCAGCAGGAGATGAGAACGTTTACAATACTAGAAATCCACCCAAATTAGCTGTCAATGGTCTGTGGTGATGAATATAAACAGTTCGAGTAACCAGCTCGACTGCCCAAGGAAAGTCAGAATGGAGGAGTTATCACTGTGTACCTTTTAATGAAATTAGCCTTACAGATGTGATGCTTGAGTGTTCTGATAAAGCCACACATTTCCTTTCTGAGTTCAAAGCCTGCTTTGAAGGTTAAGTGCTGAATTAGAGAAGGCCACAAAGAATTTTTGTCCCCCGTGAGCTTGCTCAAGGCATGATGTGGACTTGAGAGAGGGTACGGTTATCAACAGTCTGGTACTTCACCTCACATAATAGCTAGATAAGTGAGGAATTAAACATAAAGGGGTTTTACGATGCTGTTATAGAAGATTAATCAAAGATGAGGTGGTGGAACGAGACCCGACTTGGCGAGGAGTTACTGTTACCACCTCAAAGTTAATTAGTTTCCAATCACAGCATGTCGTGAAGTGTTTTATTTCTCTTATACTATAGAAATATGCCAATGATTACAATTTTTATTTATTAAATGACAAATGGTATGTTTTAACTGTTTATAGTATTAATACAGTACAGTGCAACATCCTCAAAACAAGGTAACTTGCAGCTATATGTAGTCATTCTCTCATCGGGCTCCATTTCTTTCTCTTTATTGTAATTTATCATTTGTAAGTAAATAAATGACACATTTAATAAAATGCACCTTGTCATGTTCCCAAGAAAGCACTTAATAGTAATCCTGAAAAATTTTTAATCCACACTTTCTGACCAATCAGAATAGAAAAAAGGATTCACAATATTTACAGGGTGTCCCAAAAGTCTCCATATATAAGGGTCTGTGTTTGCCAGCACTACGCCTGTTGTCCTTCGTCAGTGGATGTTCGTGGACGTCCACTTCTCGGTCGGTCCGAAGCACTTCTGGTCTTTTTGAATGTGTTAATAAGTTTGGCGACAGTGTCATGTGTGACGTGCTTGCCATGTTTCCTATTAAAGTCCATCGCCACCTTACGACAACTTCGTGATCCAGCCATGAGAACGATTTCAAAGACATTCTTAAACACTATCTGAAAAAAAACTAATATAATATAAACTAAGTATGAAAAATTTTGGAAGACCTTTTGCTAAAACGTCTTAATTCCCCCCTATGTATGAAGACTTTTGCGACACCCTGTGTTTAATAACTGATTTACTAAGCTTTGTGTGTGTGTAATAATAAATGTGCATTATTGGCCACATTGTGGATGATTTACAAAGAATAATTGTTAAATGAGGTCAGTTGCAAAATAGGAGGAAGAAACTATTTTTAAATGAGGTTTTCGTTCTCGTGATTTCAGATCTTACAGAGACCCCTGGAAGAGTAAAACTGAAACTGAAACCTTAAGAAAGTACAACCTAAATGCACAATAAAAGAATGTAGGCAAGACATACTGTATATAGAGTAGATATACAGAAAAACACTCCACTCTCTCTCTCTCTCTCTCTCTCTCTCTCTGAATGTGCTGGAATCAGAAATGCAAATGTGCAGCAAATATTCAATATCAGCTTTACCGGAGTAATAATGTCATCATTTTAAGAAACTTTTTTCATTATTCTAAAACAGTGAAACATTTTTTGAGAAATGAAAAAATAACATTTTCCATTTTGTCTTCAAATGGTGTAAAACAGGCTTCTACAAACGTAATATTTTAATTATAATTGAATAACTATTATTATTTAAATAAATGAGTAATTGAATGTACGTCAGACTGCAGTAAATCATACTGCGCGTGCTAGATTAATGTCATTGGATTACCGCTGCCCTGTGTTTTGCACTTTTAAGCGGAAACACCCCATATTCCCATCTGCATTTTTGCTTATACGAAAGACGTAATCATCTGTAAAGTCTGTTAGTGCATCAGCTTTCACATGTTATCATTTTCCCATGTGTTTGGTAAACTTTTAGTAATCAGAACCTCAGACTTTTTTGAGATCAGAAACATGACTTTTGGACTATACACTGACTCAAGGCAAATGTGAAACAAAAACAGTTGTTACAAAGAAATGTATACACTACGAGACATTGGAGACATTGGAGACACTCGACTGAAATGTCTCTCATGGTCTTAAAAAGCTTTTGATCTGAAGGTGTATGATTACATGTTTGAAATCGGTGGTGTAGACGAAAATATAATCGTGCCGACGTATTCATTTCTTTCATTAGAAAACTAACATTTTATTTACAATTTTTTTTTTTTTTTAAACAGACGACTCGGAGCGAAATATTCCAAAAAGCAACCAATAAGTGTCCAGCGTAGGTGGGAACTCCTTTAATACTGTTTAAAAGCATCTCAGTGAAATTCCTCAAGAAATCAGTTGAAAAAATGCCAAGAATACATTTCTGGAAATTCTAGGCAAAAAGGGGGTCTACTTTGAAAATGCTAAAAAAAAAAAAAAAAATTGTTTTGATTTATTTTCTTTTTTTTTTTTTATCACATAATTCCCATAGTTCCATTTGTGTTATTCCAGAGTTTTGATGACTTTATTATTATTATAAGATGTGTGTGTGTCGGGGGGGGGGGGGGGGGGGGTAGTCTCTGTTTACAGAGAGTAGTCTCTGTTTTACAAATATTACAAATATGACAAATATTATTATGTTGTTAGTATTTTTTTTTTAACAGGGATTTTCCCCATAACCTGCTGCTTAATAATGTGTAAACATGAAAGACTGAATATATCAGGCTCCATTTATTATTACTTATTTTATGTATAAACTTGTTAGCCTTATTTATAATCCCACTATCCAGAGTGGGTCAGTCAGAAGCGTATGGGTTCTCTTTTGAGTCTGCTTCCTTTCAAGGAGGTTTCAGGGAGGTTTTTCCTTACCAATGTCTCCTCTGGATTGTTCATTAGCGATCAAAATCTACATCTGGATTTCTATAAAGCTGCTTTGTGACAAGGCCTATTGTTAAAAGTGCTATAAACATTCAAATAAATTGAATTAATGGAAGAAGCTGCATTGGATGTGAGGGTCAAACACTGCAGAGAGCATGCTCCGTAATGACATCATCCATGAATAAAGAAATATCCTTGTCTCTGATCACTTCTAAACTGACATGATTCATTACGTTTACTTAAGTAGCACTTTGAATAAATCACACTTTTAGTTCAGAGTGTAATTTCAGAGTTTTAATGACTGATACTTTTTACTCCTACTTGAGCAAATATGTATATTTTTTGCTAATTAGTTTATTTGGTTCTTTAGCTATAGCATGTAAGATCACAGCTTACAGCATATGAGTTTTTCATTTCACAATTAAGCCCCACATAAATCAGTGCCATTTTGAAAAAGTCACCAAGTATCGGTGTCTGTTCATGTTGTTCAATTGCTGCTGATTATCAAACATAGAATTGATGTAGGTTTAAAGTTGGATGTTTTATCTGTGTGACTGAGTTTATTTTTTGTTTTGTTTTTTAAATCTTCATTAACTGTCTAAGCTGTTCTTGCAATTGCATCTATGCCAAATGTGCATTTGCTCCTCTTGGGTCAGTGACTCATTTCAGTCATGACTGAGATTTACTCATCTGTCCTTCAGCAGATCCGTGCTTGAATTTGTGAATCTTTTTGTTACAAGCAAGATTTCCTCCTTTAGTGTGCACGGGTCAGCGATTGAATCAGCTAACCTTTCAGTCATGACCGAAATTCACTTCTCAGTATTACGAGGCTCAGTGTTTAAGCCAGTGACTATGTTTACATGGACAGTAATAATCTAGTTATTGACCTTATTCTGAATAAGACAATATTGTGATTAAGGTGTTTACATGAGTTGCTTTTAGAATATTCCTTTCATATTCCTGTCTTACGTGTTGTAGAACATACATCGATTAACAGCACACGTCATTACATCACCGCGCCACGCCGTCCGACGTTCCCTCCAGAATTTCACGTTAACATATAGTTCATCTTCGTTATGGTACCGTATACAGTTTTGGGTGTTTCATTTTTTATTTTACGAAAGCTTCAAGTGCAGTTAATTATTTGTCATGCTATACATACAAATAGAAGACTGATTGAAGCCGTGGGCTGCGTCCCAACCCACGTACTTACCTACTATATAGTAGCTGAAATACATGTATTTCGCCTACTATATGCGTGTATTTCACCTACTATATAGCAGGTAAATACGCAGTTTCGGATGCAGATGTGCTCTCTTGTTTGCCGTAAAACAGTTGAGCACTGCCGTGTGTGTTTCCTGTCGCACAATGTGGTGAAAACTCCCACACGACGTTAATAGTGTGATTAAGGTGTGTACATGTCTGTAATACACATTGATAATGCGATTAAAACAGGAATACTCCACATGTCTTAATTCCATTTGTGTTTACTTCGAGTATGACTTTAGTCGGATTAAGGTCATTAAAAATCACTCTTTACATGCTAGTTTCTTAATCAGAGTATCGTCTTAATCGGGTCAATATTGGATTATTGTTGTCCATGTAAATATACTGAGTGACTGAGATTCTTTTCTCTCTCATTCAGAAGATTCATTGAGTTTTGGTGTATGCAATAATAGTCTGTGTTGGCCAGTCTGTGTTCCTTACCCAGTCATATAAACATATTATAAGAGAACAGTTATTAGCTATTTTTTAAATTGCTTAAGCTGTTTGGCTACCCTGTGAATGATGATGTGAACAAATGACTTGATTTACTGAAAAGACAGAAATTTGAAAATGTTTATTCCAATACTAGCATGCACTTCCACCATTCTAGAACTTCATGGCTATAACAGAACCCAGACTTAACCCTGAGCCCATCGTTTAGGCCACAGGTCCCCAACCCTGCTCCTAGTGTACCTGGAGTACCCTCTATTCTTCATATTCTAGTGTTTTCCCTGCTCCCAACACATCTGATTCAACTAATCAGCTAATTAAAAGCCCTTCCTGAGTTGAAGTGGGTGTGCTAGAGCTGAAAAAAACACTAAAATATGCAGGATAGGGGGTACTCCAAGACCAGGATAGGGAACCTGTGATTTAGGCTAATAATCACACGGAGTGTGAGTGGCACTTTTGTTTACAGGAGTACATATTAGAATTAAAGTGTTCACTAAATAGTCACATTATGGAATTTGGTGCCAGAATTAATCAGATAACCATTTTTTAACACTTAAAAAGTCTAAAGGTCTACAGGAAACATCTGTGTTCTGATTACACCCATGTTTAATGGTTTATAATGATTTTATCTGCTTGATATTTACATGAAATTATTCAACAGTTATATCAATGGATAGATCCTTGAAAATCAGAATCTTTATTCATTTAAAAAAAAAAAAACAGTATTCATTCAAATTCTTAAAATGATTTCACAAAAACATGTACGCAACATGTTCTTATCAATTAATCTCAAAGCAGATATTTTAGTATTTTAGTACGCATTCTTAATGTTACTCAAATACATATTTGAAAGACGCATCGACTTTTAAGATAAGATAAGATAATAATCCCCAGATGGAGAAATTAGGGATTTTGGGGATTAGGGATTAGGGATTTTACCTGAGTCACTTTGTTTAAGTAACAGTATTTATTTTAAGTGAGGTTCACCCACTCAGTAATATAGGCTCACTGATTCACTCTTTCTTTCTATTCGTCTCTCTCTTATTTATGTTTATTTAGATCTCAAGATCTTATTCTGTATACATTCAGTGTTGTGACCCAGTTCAGGAGTCATCCAGTTTACAGAATCCAAATGCATACATAAATGACTCATACCCAACGAACACAATATCCATGTTATTGAATAAGACTGTGGCAGAGACGTTACACCAAAGAAATATCTTGTTCCTTCCTGTTTATGTACTCAGCAGTCTCACTGCTATGTCCATGTCCTCATAGACTGACCACACGCCATCTTGTAGATTTACAGATCTGACCTTGTGCTGAGGTTTTGTGTGCTGACCTCAGTAGCTCTGGCATGATTATGGGGTACTGTGTGTGTGTGTGTGTGTGTGTGTGTGTGTGTGTGTGTGTGTGTGTGTGTGTGTGTGTGAGTGTGGATATGTGGGTTTTGGGGAGCGGGTGGGGGGTTACCATGGTCAAGGTTAAATTCCACCTAAACTCCTATTTGCATTCTTGGCTCTAAAGCTCCTCATAAGTGCCCGGTAATTGGGAGAAGGTTTGTGGCTAAGACAGGGAAACGGAGCGTAAAAGAGAAACATCCGCTTCAGCTCTGGATCCGGGAGAGAAACTTCACTCTGGGGCGAAATCAGCCTTGCGCCAGTCGACTGCACCCTACACCGAGTGCCAAGCTTTCCAGTTGGCAAAGTTCATTGCATTCTCATCTTTATCATAAAAGGGGTTAAATGAAATGGGTGACAAAAGCATACAAGTTTGATATCCTTACTGCTTCAATGTCTAGCTGTGAAATGTCATTACAGACAGGCCAAGATCTCCGCTGGAATGACAATCGAACGGCCCTTGCTAACCCATGTGCTTAAAGAGTTCTCACACTTTTGGAGGTGGTGGGGGGAAGGGGGTAGAGTGAGTAGAGAACATTCCTTAATCTAAATGAAAGGGATTTGGCCATTGTTCGGTGGGTTTTGAGGAAGCACTGGGGAAATGAGCAACACTCTCTTCCAATTATGAAAGAAAATGTTCAATTAAAATGTAAATCTGAAGACTAAATGATATCAGTCCTGGGTTTGTGACTGTTTTCCTGCATGTCCATGATGGAAAGCTGGCCAGACAATCGTATCAGAAATTCCCATCAGAAAAAAAAAAAAAAGCCTGGTTTTGCACTTTGGTTTTTCACAGTAAAGTGATTAGGTGCCACACAGAGGTGTATACTTTCAAATTCAAATTAAAACGAATCCACACCCACGTTGCGATCTGATGCTGGCGTACGAATCTCTGATGGAGAAGTGGGCGGGACGGTTTTCATCGCGTCGTGCTATTTGGAAGCTGCGCCAGCATCTGGCATTGTGAAATTGAGTATTACTGCTGATTGCTTAACTGGGGTGGCACTGTTTGATTCAGCTGTGTTGTGTTTGCGTGAGAGAGGGAAGAAAATGAGAAAAGAGGGAACAGGAGACAGAGCTAGGGTGCTGTGTGGAAAAGAGGGGCAAAGGATGCCCAGATGACTCATGGGCTTTGGTTGATCTTCGCCATCACGCTTTCTCCAGGCCTCAGCTGTAGTGCATTAGGCAAATTTCCTACTTCTTGGGGGGAAACACTGAGCTCTGCTTTCACTGGTGAATCCCAGGCTTCATCATGGAGCTCATATACACATGGTCTTCAGGTGTGAGGGGTCAGTGAAACCTTAAAGTCACACATGCACATTGGTACAGACAGTGTACAAATAGTGGGAGAAAATCTAAGAATGAGTTTAGGTTAGCAGAATATTTTCTAAACATTACACGTGTAAGAACCTTTGATTCAAAGAATATATACTGTGTGTATACTGTATACAGAAAAAGAAACGTCCTCTCACTGAACAAGTTTCACAGACATTTGACGAACAGAAATGGAATAATGAGTCCCTGAACAAAGGGGGGTCAACATTAAAAGGAATAGTCAGTATCTGGTGGCCTCCAGCTGCTTTAAGTACTACAGTGCATCTCATCCTCATGGACTGCACCAGCATCGTCAGTTCTTGCTGTGAGATGTTACTCCACTCTTCCACCAAGGCATTTACAAGTTCTCGATCACGTCTGGTGGGACACATGGTTACATGTAATGTTGCACTGCAAGGACGATCAGCTGTCCTTCCTGTCTCCCTGTAGCACTGTCTTATGCGTATAACATTACAGACATTGCAGTTTATTTCTCTGGCTGCATCTGCAGTCCTCATGCCTCCCTGCAGCAGGTCTATGGCATGTTCACGCAGGTGAGCAGGAACCCTGGACATCTTTCTTCTGGTGTTTTTCAGAGTCAGTAGAAAGGTCTCTTTAGTGTCCTAAGTTATTGTAACTGTGACCTTAATCGCCTACCGCCTGTAAACTGTTCGTGTCTTGAGGACTGATCCACAGGTGCATGTGCAATAATTGTTTATGGTTCATTGAACAAGCATGAAAAACATCGTTTAAACCCTTTCCAATAAAGATCTGTAAATCTTATTAAAATTATATTTAAAATACATTCTCCTGAAAAAAACTGGTTTCTTTATATATATATATATACACTTATATATATATATATATATATAATGTTGCAGCGGCATTATATATATTGACGGGCACACATTGCAAGAACATTTTTCTCAGAATATCACAGTCTAACCGGTTGAATTTTTAATGAATCTTATCTGCTAGATGGATAACGTGTCATTCATGCATTCACGTATTCATATTTCCTAAACAGATGCTTAGTCATGTTATTGAATGACCAGGATATCTTTATCACACTCCAAAGCACTTTTTATAGAAATGCATAGAAATTGTTGGCTTAGATTCAGGACTGCATGTTACCAGCACAAGGCTTTACAACAAACAGTCCAAAATTTTAAATTATAATCCACAAAACAGGCAAAAGGTCACTCTCTGCAAACAGACTGTTATAGGTAAGGCAAGAGCAAATGAAAAAAGAATAGGGCATACACTGAGACACACAAACAGTGAGAAGGCTCGATAATGCTCAGAGTGACACTGGCAAGACGAAAGCTTTATGCGAAAGCTAGTGAGCACAGAATAGTAGATATACAGTGCACAATTGATTAGCTGATAAGGTGGAACTGGTAGATTAACAGCTCGGTGAGGATGGGCTGGGATGTGACGATCCTCTCTGTCTTCCAATAAAAAACTTTCGACCATCAATACGTTTTCTTCCTTTTCAAGATTTTCAGCAAATCTTAACTCTTTTTTTTTTACCAGACGCCAAAAAAAAGAATGTTTTGAGGGTGTCCATGTTCAGCATTGAATTTATTTGCGATGTTGCATTCCACAGTAGTGGTTAATGGCTCATATGAAAGGAGACACTCAGGGCTTTAAGAATTTGCAGTCCTCTTTACCTAGCCTACTAGGTTTAAATGTTATAATAAGTAAATATTTTATTGTGCCAGTTGTTTAAAGTGTTTTACTGTCAAAAAGAAAAGCTTTAGTAGTTGTGCTGTCTGTTTTATCTCTGTTCCAGTGTTATTGTGGAGCGGTGTGAATTGTTTGCCCAGCAGGGGGCTCACACCCCTCCCCTTTCCTATCACCCTGCTCACCTGCAGCCAAACACAGACACAATACTCTACACACAGAAACCCAACAGTGTCCTGACTAATCTTATAACAGACTTGTGGCGGTGAAATAATTAATTTATTTATAGTGATTGAAAATGTCAGATAAATCAATTTCAGAATAGAATGCCAGTGTACTGTGAGAAAGGGTTAAACAGTATTGAAGTCCAGTCCTGAAGACTCACTTAAGACCCTTACCAGATCCAGGCCTTTTTTTTTTTCAGCAAAACCTGTACCTGTATCTCTTTACCCACGTACTTTTAGCTTGAGCAACGTGTTCAAACTGGGAAACTCACCAAGTGCACTAATAATAACTGGACGATGTACTAAAACCAAAAAGCAGACAAATCAACATTCAGTGCCTGCTGTAAATAGCAAAAGATGTAGAGCTGCCTGACAGTGCTGTAGTTATATGTCTCACACACACAGTGAAAAAATTGCACACAGTGAGAACATTTTGAATGCAAATGAGGAGCAAAGAATATTTGGGTTTTAAAATAGCTCCATTCTGAATGGTTCGATGACATAAGGTACTGCACCGTGACTTGTCATATTCTGATTTGTCCTATTACAGTTTCTCAAAAATCGGGTGCTACATATTCAAGTACATAGTCTAGATTAGTATACAGCAGGGGTTCTCAAATATTTTGCAACCACACTACCTTTAACTGTGGGAAAAAAAATAATAATTCATAAGCCCCTTCAGGACAAATTTATTTTATGAACATAATCAAACTATTCAAATGTTAGGCTCATTATTTTAAATTAAATCTGTACATGGCTTTTTTATTGGTGCCCTAGAGCTTTGTTTAATCCTGAACTTTCCATTGATAGAAGACTTTACGTCTAAGTTGACATTATTTTTAATGATGTTTGGATTGAACCCATTCATTTCAACTGACCAGTCAAACAGGCTAAATACTATAGGAGCATAATAATAAATGAAAATAGATTTGAGTTAAGATTTCCGCTACTGTAATAATATAAAGACATCACAGACCCCCTGGCTATGCGTCACAGAGCCCCTTTCGAGAGCTTCTGGTAGTTTGCGGTGTACGGTACACCATTTGAGATATGGTTTGTAAAATTAGAACATGCCACATTGAATTTGTCAGCCATGTTTAAATAAGGCAAGTCATATCATGGCAGTAGATGATTTCATACACTGATGATCTAATCTCCAAATTGTGTTCCTCACTGGCAAGATCTCTGACTGTGTGACTCTTGATTAACAGGTGGAGCTCTCAGACAGCACCTCCCACACCATCACAGACGCTTACGTGGGGAAGGAGTACATCATCCAACTAGCTGCTAAGGACATGGAGATCGGCACTTGGAGTGACTGGAGCGTAGCTGTGCACGCAACACCCTGGACAGAGGAACCCAAACCCATCACCTCCACCACAGAGGCAGACTTGCCCATAGGTAAGCTCATCAGAGTTCCCACTGTGCAGTGTATTACCACTTGGCCCATTTTTTCATCAAAGTCGCAGGAATGATCTGAAGAAAAGTAGCAACAAACCTTAGCCGCTAAATTAGATTTGTGGAAATTGTTACAAATTCAAATTGCTCCGATCATGAGACCATGCTGTGCCGTCCAACTTTTTATAATCGACACAGCACTGCAATGTAAGACTGCCTCCTGCTGGAACACAGGGCTGGTACACATCAAAAATATGTTCACATGGCTAAGAGTGCCAAACGTATTCTCATTAAGGGTTGTACTGGAGAATTAACTAGGTGTAGCTGAAGCTTTAACATAGTACCTTTATAGCAATTTTATAATGAGATGTCATAAAAATGTGTTTCTGGTAGAGCAGAAGAAGATGTAAGAGATATTAAAAATAATCTGTAGACTTTGATTAAAAATAAATAAATAAATAAATAAATAAAAGATTTAGCATCAATCAAAGCTACACTCTCAGAGAAAAAAGTACTAAATTATACTCTTCCGTGTAAGTAGGGTGCCACATACAAATGTACAATTTTTTATTTTTTATTTATTTATTTTTTTTGTATCTTTAGTAAGTATTCTTTAGTTGGAAAGGTGTTTGTAGGGTACCTTTAAAGCAGCAGCAGCAGCAAACAGTTCTAATCCCTTTAATCCAGCCCACCAAAAGGATTAGCATCTTTGTTTTAAATTAAAATTGCCTTCTGTACTGGAATTGAATTGAAATATCTAGAATGATATCTCTGTTATTCAATTAGGGGGCAAAATAGAGCAATAAACTCAGGGGCATAAATTCAGCTACTGACAAAATAGGCCAATATGCTAATATGCAATATAAAGTTCAGATGAATACCGATAAATTAACACATATAAGAGGAATTTAATATAATCGGTCTGACAAACTGATTTTTTTTTGTCTGGTATGCTTGACACTTAGTCTACTAAATATAATGTTCCCCTTTGAAAAACATGCACCTTTGATGATACCACACCAGTGACAAGATAGTTACAGTTCAGAACCTTTTGTTTTTTTCCCTGAAACATGAATAGTGTATTTTTTTCTGGGTGTTTAATACTCTAAGCCAGACCGTGTGTGTTATCAAACTATGTTCAGTAACACTTTACAGTAACAGTACATGAATAATCATGCACTAATACCTGAATTAATACTTACATAAATTTGAACTAATAATGAGTTAAGGAATGTACTAATGAACCACAAACTAATGAAGAGTCTTAAGAAATCCTGCGTGAATAACGTCCACCTTAAGTATATGTTAGCACGTTTGTTAGTTAATATATTAGTTGAATTAATGTAGGGGTAAACTAAATCACACATGCTCTATACGAAAGAATATGAATTAAATGTGCTAAGTTTCAAATTGTATATATAATTTGCTATATGAAGCTGTGTACACAAACATAGAAAGATGCACAAACTACTGTATTCGTGATTAGTACATGCCTTAACTCATCATCGGATCATAATTAAGTAAGTATTAATTCAGGTATTAGTGCATGATTATTCATGTACTGTTAGTATAAAGTGTTACCCTATGTTCTAGTCTGACAGTGTCAGACTCATAACTCACCGAGAAATGCTGTTTGTGCTATTTTTATAGTATGTCACTGAAGAAGGTGTTGAATTGACACTCACATGCTAAAAGCGTCCAGTATTCTGTATGTAGTGTCTCAATTTTGTAGTCCGACCCGTAGACTGGTTTTAACTGGATATGTCTGTGTGTGACAGAGTCGACCTACCAGCATGTCAGTCAAAACACCATACAAAACTCCATACAAATGGACCTTCATAACTACAGAGAGCTGATGTTTCTGCACATCCTAAAACTGATGCAGTGATTAAAGAAATGCTGGTTTTTCATTGTAATGTTGGTGGTTTCAGTCTCATCTAGCAGATAAGAGACTTCTATACGCAGTATAAGACACTGCAAACACTGCGACTCTGTTCAACGCAGTTAAAAAAAATAGCATTGACAACTTGATCACTGTTATTAGAGGTAATATGTGGGTACTCCTCTTCAGCAGACAGTATTGAATTTCTCCCACTTTGGAAAGGCAGAGTATTTCATTCAAGTTATAGTTGAGAAGTGGGAGACACTTAGAAAGTCTGCAGAACTGTCCATTTTTTTTATAAATCGCTGTCAGAGGCTATCCTCTCAAAGTGCCATTGTTTTGTTTCAGGTTTTTTTTTGGGTTTTTTTTCCAGGTTTCTCCATATCCTGGATTTAATTTGCTTTATGCAGTATAATGCTATTGATTGCACTCATTTATTTAGTTATAGTGACTTTGTTGCTATGAGGGATTTGTATTTGCTCATGAGGAAGTGTTATGTTGTTCGTGTACACCATGAAAATAACACAACAAGCAAACAATATTAAGTAAGGAATAAAACTGTTACTGTTAGTAAGAAGGAAAAACAAGTGTTCTATTCCCCTTATACTACAGCAATTTGCCAACAATTATATTTTCATTAATCAAAAAATTATACATTTTTATACGCTTATAGTTTTGTTTAATGTTGTGGAACATCCACGAAACAAGTTAGTTCCTGTTATCACCTATCTTAGTTCCTGTCTGTCGTTTTTCCTCTTTCATAAAGCTAATAAGACAAAAACAATTCAACTGGCCGTGTTACTAAGAAGCCGCAAAGCGTTCCTTAAAATTTACTACAGCTTTACCTGTAACTGTTACAAAGCACTGACACTGGACACTCCTTCCATAAATGTTAAATCAACATCTTCTTACAGAAAACTTTACTATATCAACAATCACAATGGGAAAAAAAAGTTTATGTGGAGTGTTGTTCTTACAATTCCTTGTATGAGTTGTTACTATAGAAACAATATTGTATTAAAAGTGCACATTATTATAAACCTGACAGCTGGAGCTATTGTCAGAGCTGCTTTTATTAAAATAATAATGTGATATAAATAATATAGAAATAATAAAAGTGTGCTGTGCTTGCATATGAAATTAATCATTTTTGCTTGCGTATGAAATAAATCAGTTTTCCAACCATGCAGCATGGTATGAAAACCACTATATGAGTAGAGAAACATAATTCCACTGTTGTTGTTGTTGGTTTTTTTCCCCCCCGTATATATAGGTATGTTGTGTCTTCATAATGAATACTGTTTATTATATATTTTTCATTAAGACCTTACTAAAACTAGATATTCTGCTTTCTTATAACTGGCTACATTCTAGGATTATCACAGCAGTCGTGCAAGGCCACGTCTAGTCAATTCTGTCACACAGAGGAGCAGTCTATTGAAATAACCTCTATTATTACTATCATTTTTATTGTTATTCCCTCGCAGCTAGAAAAGCTTATCTGAGTTGACCTTCCCAAACAAACTGCTGCTTGTAATTGTTGCTTGTAATTGTTCTAGTAATAAAAATTATGGAATTGTGATCTCTCTGTAGAGACCACGCCATCTGCTGCCCCACCCTCACCTAGGCCCAGAGTGGGTGGTGCTACAGGAGGATGCAGTGTCCTCCTCTGCTCATCCCATATCCTCCTGGCGTGTGTTCTGCTGTCCATGATGTGGTATGTACCAGAGTCTTCTGTCAGATCTACCTTATTTCAAATCCTAGAGGTATCCTGTATTACTCACATGGAATGTACAGTAACACTTTATTTGAATAGCTCAATATAAAGACAGCAACAGGTCAGGTGACCATGATTCATCCTGTCGAGTCATTTTTCGTGTCACATATCAACACCTGATGATTTTTAATACATAATCCATACTGTCAAGACTGTCAACTTGTTCTTAGTGCTATCATGTATAAAATCTAGTGTAATTGTTATTTTGCTGAAAGTAGTACAGTAGTAGGCAGCAGGTACCATTAATGGCTCACAGCTTCAGGGTTCCCAGTTTGATGCTGACCTCAGGTTGCTGGCTGTGAGTTTCAATTATTATCTCCAAGTCCACATGGCTTTACTCCAGGTTCTCTATTTTCTTCCTGCCTCCCAAACATGCTGGTGGCTGGATTGGATACACCCCTAGGTGTGAGTATGCATGCACATGCTGTCTGCGATGGACTGGTGGTAAGGATAGGTTCCAGGGCGTATTCCCATCGTATGTTAGTGGGATAGACTTCAGGGCGTATTCCCATCCTGTGATAGTGGGATAGACTTCAGGGTTTATTCTATACCAGGATCGCCAGGATAGCCTCCGGGTTGTTTTCTCACCCAATGTTTACTGGATAGGCTCCAGGGTGTGTTCCCAACTAGGGTTCCTAGGATAGCTTCCAGGTTGTATTCCCAAAAAGTTTTACCGGCATAGGCCGCAAACTGTATTCCCACCCTGTTTTCCTATGATAGGCTCCTGGGTGTTTTCCCACCCAGTGTTAGCTGGATAGACTCCAGGTTGTATTCCCAAACAAGGTTCCCAGGATAGGCTTCTGATTTATCTTGACCCTGACAAAGATAGTTTATAACTGAAGTTTTATAACTGAAGATGAAAGTATGTTCACAAAAGGTTGAAAATCAGTTGATAGGTTGGTTGTTAATAGTTTACGAAGCAGACTATGTTATTAAAGTGTTCCTGGTTGATGGATGATGCAGTAATCGATAATAAAACTATGTAACATTTCTCTGACTCCAACATTCTGTGCTTTCAGAAATCATGTCTGAAATCCAAAGCAATGGATATCACAGACTTACCCTGCATTCCAATACTGTTTTCCAATTACTGCAATCTTATCGACTTGCCCTTGCCATCTCCCCTAGAGGCAATGCCTTATTGCCAAATTATGGGCTGTTTCAATACGTTAATAGGCCCCTTTTGATGGCTGGTTGATCGAGTCAACAAAAATGTAGACTTCAAAATACTTTTTTTTTTTTGCCGTGTTCTCCTTCTATGTAAGACAGATTACATAATTTAATTTATTTTCAAGCATAGTTAGCAAGTACATCAAATCACTGCGTTGTTCCTGCTGCAAGCGGTCATGTCATGTAGAATAAACACGCTTTAGAGCTATGAAGACGATGAGGTCTTTATATTGGAATTTCAGCTAGTGCTGTCCATAGAGACACCCACAAGTCCTCGTTAGGACATGTACAAGTCATCCGGTCCCAAGACTTACAAAGGGCAGCCTAATCCACAGACCCAAGATCAGTAAATGTGATCGATCCTCAATAGCCATTAGTTGACAGGCCAGCCAAGTAACAAGCAGAAGATTCATTATGTAGGCATACAGTACACATGTTTACAGTGTGCTTATTCACCCAGAACTCAGTATAATGGTATAATGAGCACTGCTCTAATTAAAGCCCTCTCATGCATAGGATCAGGAGCCTGTGGCTCTGCAGAAAGACTGAGGCATGAATCTATGTCACCTTCTAGCTTGAGTGACTTTGATCTGCTTCAAGGTGGCTGGAAGTCTTATAGGAGAATCTTTACTCCTTATGGTATCAGGAAGTTGATAGCTAGCTTAGTCTGCAAGACTGAGATTTAATTGGTCAGTCATTAAAGGTCTGAGAAAGGCATGGCATCAGCATCACAGCTGCCTGTCTACCAAATCCAGAAATCCAGATTCAGGCATAGAGAATTTGGATGTGGTTCTATTTTTCCCCCTTCTCACAGCAGGCTATGGTAAGACACTGCTGAGGCCACTGCACAACTGTCTTTGTGGAAGTGCTGGGATGTGAAAGCAGGGTTAGTGTTTGGATCATTAAGTCTTGTAAGATCAAATCCCGGCTTTGTCTAAGCTTTGAGGTTCTCCTGCTGTTAGCCAACAGGGCCCGTGATCCTTGCCGTATGCCTGCCTGAAGGTGAGCAGTTTTTTTTTTTAGAATTCTACTAAGTTAATGTAGCATTTGCCCAAGTTCTCTCCAAGTGACTTACAGTCAATTTGACCAAAATTTTGGGGAGGTTTTAGCTTTGCTGTCACTGATTCTCTCTTGATGTTGCAGTTCCTATGGCAACAACTTCCATGTGTTCATGTTTTTGTTTTGGTCCTGTCTCTGCCCCATCTTGTCATTGGCATATTACCTAATTGTGTGCAGATATTTTTTTTTCTTTTATTAGTTCTTGATTTCCTTGCCCTTTTATACTCTGTTGTGTTGGTAAAATGTTGCAAAGTCCTATAAGGCTTTTGTGTTTGTTTCCGTATTCTGGTTTCCCTGTTTATATTCTCGCTTGTTCTTCAGTTTATAATTATGTATTAACCTTATTTGCTTAGTTGCCTGAATGTATAGGTATTTATTGACTAAAACGTTTAGTTGAGTAAGAATGTTAGTGTTTTTCATTAATTAATTGTAGATGTAAAATATTATATATATATATATATATATATATATATATATATATATATATATATATATATATATATATATATATATATATAACAATAATGAAACAACTAACATCCATGGATTGCATCCTGCCTTCTTGAACTAAACATTACATTTGACAAAAACACAATACTTTTAGTTCACGTTTAGTCATTTGGTTACTGATAGAATTAGTCTAGATTGAATTGCTGAAAACAATAGCAATTTTAGGCAGCTAAAACCAAACCATTTTTAGTCAATACATGCTGATTACACAAAGACAGGGTTTGGATGCAAGTGCAGGGTTTTATTGAATGAAAAGTCCAAACCAAAATCAAGGTCAACAGACAGGATTCACAGACAGATTTAACTAGGCTAGGCTAGGCAGAACTCAATAAACAAAACAGACAATGTCAATACTGGGAAAGTGTCTACACAAACAAAAGGCTCAGTAACATCACAAGTGAAACGTTAGCCGAGACACTTCGCAAGGATTCAGTGACAGTCTGGATTATTTATTTGCTTGCGATTAGAAGTCTGGGGAATTGCAATAAGGTGAGTTTGGAGTTAGGTGTTTGGCTAAGGATTCCAGAAAATGGAGTTTGTGTGGAGTAAAGTGTTAGTGTTTTGTTTTTTCCCCCCTGAGATTTCCCAATAATATTATTCTAAATTTCCAAAACTAAAATGCATGAATTTTGCATATTTTAATTCCCTTTAATGGAATGCTAGAATCAAGGTCAGTGATTAGCATGTTTCCCTCGCCCCTCCGGTGTTGGTGGTTCAAATCACACATCTGTTCTGTGTGCGTGGAGCTTGCATGTTCGCCCCTTGATTCAGGGGTTTCCCCCAGGTACTCCGTTTTCCACTCGCAGTCCAAAGGCATGCGTTGTAGGCTGATTGGAATTTCCAAATTATCTATAGTGTGTAAATGTGTGTGATTGTGGCCTATGATGAGTTGGCACCCCACCCAGGGTGTCCCCCAACTTGTGCCCTGAGTTCCCTGGGATAAAAAAAAAAAAACTTCCTAATGATCTCTTTGGCTTCTTTGCTTCTGATGAAGTTGTAGAGGGCTCTGTACTCTCTGTAGGACTTTCCCTGCGAACTGCCGCTGCTGACTCCATCTCTGTTTTCACTTTCTCCTGAATGGTGGGTACACGGTGTGCAGAAATGTACGTTGTTTTAAATCTGGGATCAACAAAACTGTCTGAGTCCAGTAAGTCTTCTGTGATGGGGCTGAGTACTTCCCCTTAAGGTACTCAAGGATGCTGGTTTTGATTGTTTTGGTCAGCTCCGTGTCATCTTCCTCCTCAGCCAGCACTCGTGAATTGAGGATGTGTAGGATAGGCTTCACAAATGAAATGGTCACATACTCTTATCCTGACAGGGCATCTGTGAACTCCATCAATGGGGAGAGAGCTTTGTTGACAGCCTCTAAGACATCCAGGTCAGCCCAAGATGGAACAAGGTGCCTTGATTTTTTTTTTTATTATCAGTGAGGACCTGTGTGATGGCTTTCTTTTGCTCAAGGACCCTTGCAGTAATCATTTGCATTGATCCCCATCTTGGGGAAACATGCCGTTTTCAACGATAGGAAAAAGCACTGACTATGTTTTTGCAAACCCTCATTGCCTATGCCACACGTCGATCTTCCATTCCATTTTCTGAAATAAACACACACGCCAAAAAAAAAAAAAATATATATGATTATATTATTGATGGTTTTACTTATATCCGAAGCTTTTACAGCAATTGTAGCAAAATGAATGAGAGGAGAAATGCCTCATAAACTACATCAATAATATCAGATTAATAACACTTCTAGAGCTGTTTGTTTACTTATTTATTTATTTCTGCTCTAATGAGGACTCAATGTAGCATTTTGTTACATTGTAATGTGAAGTTTATATTGTAACACTGTAATATCAAGCACATTGTAACACTAAGAAAGGTGCTATAGGAACAGTTTTTTATTGTTGTCACAGTATTTATTTAGTGGGCTGAAGGAAAATATTATTTTATACAGCACCTTTTTAAACACATGTAACAAAGTGCTTAACAAGAACATCAGCACAGAAAAGAAAAGGAGAATAAAAAACACAAGTCATATAAAACATATAGACATTATCATTTATGACACATACAACAAACACAGAAAGAATATAGCAGCCAGTCACCACCCAGTTAGATTATTGAATATTATAGCATTGTGTGTGTTAAGCTGATGTGCACTTACTGATTGCAAGGTGCAGCCGGTGTCCAAAACACTGCTGCCGTGTCCATCTATTGAGCTGTGCAGCTTTTATAATATTAGCGCCACTGTCTGTCGTAATGGCCACGAGGTTCTCTTCCGTGACTTCCCACGCAGAAAGCATATCTCTCAGGTCCTGTGCAATCATCTCTGACATGTGATCGCCTGGAAAATATGCCGTCTCAAGGCATCTGTTGTGCCGCTTCCATTCATCGTCAGTTTAGTGCAGAGTAAGGCTCAAATATGGGTCCATCGTCCTACTTGAGCAGAGATGAGATGTGGCTGCAAAGTGCTTCATGTTTGTACATGTTGGGCAGCACAGTTTGGGAAAAATATGGTCGCGATGGCACAGTGTGTGTTCTGTCGAGAGTTTTAACGAGGTGTTGAAACCCACTGCGTTCCAATGTAGCTATGGGAGACATATCCTTCGCAATGTAGTAACAATTGGCGTCAGTTATTTCTTTCCGTCTTCTTGAATCCTTTTTGTATTGTGTAGCATTGTAAATGCTTGTGTCATCGACACCTGCTTTGTGGAGGCACTTGTTGCTGGGCGCTTATCAGTCTCTCAAATTTTTTTTGAGCCATGCACTGTTCATATTCAGTAATGTGATTGTACTCCGAGTGTTGAAAAAGATTGGTGGTATTACCTTTGGTCGTTGAAACGTTTTTTCTGCAGTGTTTACATTTGACGTCATTTTGTTCGGCGTCTTTTTTACTGAAGCCAAAGTGCGTCCAAACGACGGACACTGCGTTTTTCTCTGGTACGAGTTGCTCAGTTGACTCGGTGTTTGAGTTCGCCTCCGTGTTGCTTCCATGTTGCTGACTGGACGGGGCGGAGTCACGTGACTACACACGTGGTAGTATGTTTTTAAGGGGAAAGTAGTAAAAGGCTTTAAAAAAAAAACGAAATAAACGCTGGTTAGAGGTTCTGAATTTTGGTTTCGATTACTTTTCGATTCATCGTCCAGCCCTACTCCATACATAATTAAAACCAGGTATAGCTAGATCAGTTGTGTTAAAGCAATAAAAACAACAAAATATATAAAGGTTTTTCCAAGACCAGGGTTGGGAACCACTATACTAATTAAAATCCTGCCACGCCATATGTCATATTTGTTTGCGTTGTTGTCGTTGTGTTTTTAAGAAAACGTGTTTGTAGAAACTCATTTCCTTCAGCAATATTGCAACCTGTAATCGAGTCAGAGTTTTCAGTCTTGCTCTTAAATTTAAACGTGCTCCTGATGAGATTATATTATCACATGTTAAATTATTCACTGAATCATAAATGAAATGCTTAAAACCGGCTGCAATTATGTTAAGTGTCATGTTTCCTGCTGCATACAGAGGAACTGATCAGCTTGCACAAACACCTCAGATGAAATGTGTGTGTCAGAGAAGCTCAGATTCTGATATAAGATATGATCGATACACAAGGTCTAGCAAATTTGTGCAATTAAAGAGTGACTAGTGTAACATGCACAACCAAACTGTGAAAAGTACAGTCACAACCAGTATTGGAGAAGCTATACGTTACCATTGTAACTCAATCTATAAGATACTCCTGATTTAAAATAGCTATGCTATGGCTATACCATGTTCCCTGGGATAGGCTCCAGGCTCCCACGCAAACCCTGTGTAGGATAAGCGGTATGGAAAATGGATGGATGGATGGATACATACTACTTCAGTAATTAATGATGTGGATGACAAAAATGTTGCTTTAATTTTTCTGCATGTCTTAGCTTGCTAACTCATTTATACAAGCTTGTTGTTGATTTTAACCTGACGCTCACCTCTCTCTCTCTCTCTCTCTCTCTCTCTCTCTCTCTCTCTCTCTCTCACTCTCTCTCTCTCTCTTTCTCTTTTTTTGCAGATGTTTATAATTCATTCCTGTGGAAAGTCTTCTAGTTCTATTTTGCACATCTAAATGGATATCGTGCATTGATAATTTAATTCGTTTTTTTTTTTTTCTCTCTCACAAAAAGAAAAAAAAATAGTAAGATAAATAAATGATGACATTAAGAACGGAAGGGGGAAAAAAACGAACTGAAATGCATCACGGGCAGCGTGGCTGAAGGTGGAGTGAGTGCAGGCACGGGACTCTGTACCCCAGGGAAGCTAAACATATGGGGACACGTGAGTCAACAGGCTTCTGTCTCACAGTAGCACAACAATGAAAAAACAGACAAACAAACAAGCAAAGCATCCATCCTTCTTTCCCCTTTGACTTTTTTTCAAACAAATCAGAGCCTTTTTTTGATGTTTTGCACACATTGGAGGTACGATGATGGTACGAGCTCAACCTTTGTGTGTCATGAAATTCAGCAGCATACAGCTACCTGTTCATGCCAAAGACGTGGAGATTCCTCTTTCCCACGATCCTTAGCTTCCCCAAGCCTGTGTCTGTGCGAGGGACTGGAAGCTGCAGCGCAAAATCTCCATCCAGCAAACTGGAGCTTCATAGACTGAGGACTAACAAACTTAGAATGAAGGTCATCATTTTGATTAATTTTCTCTTTACAGCATTTAGCTTTCTTTCTTTCTTTCTTTCTTTTTTTTTTATTTCTCTTTATTTGTATTCAGCTCTTGATAATGAGAGGCTGAAAGACAGATGCTTACGCACACACACATTTAAAAAATAAAAAACAGTGTCTTACTTCATGGTGGTGTACTGGACTGAAATTTTTAAATGGAATAAACCTGAATTGTATCTGACCAATCAGTTTATTAGTTCTATGTAGAACCACTTTTATCGCTCAAGTCCATATGCCTTTTTTTTTTAAATCAGAATTTAATCGCCAATGTACAAATTTTCCGTTGCTTTATCCAAGGAACATTGTTGTGATTTTATGGGGGGGGGGGGGGGGTTGTTTGTTTATTACGCAACATATAGATAGCATCTTAGTTTATTTTTCTCATTGACAATTGCTTAATTCTCCACGATCATATTTTGTAAACTACAATATGTATCTTTAACATGGAAAAAATACTTTATTATTTAATAATGTATGTATTAGCCTTAGATTCTTGTAACCTGTATCTGGGTTCTTTTTATAGATGTATATAAAACAAGAGGTTGTTCATTAAATGTGACCATTTCACAATGAGTTGGACCAATCGATCATTTGTTGAGTACGTGCCATTTCATTATCAGATATTAATTCATAGTTGAATGCAGCATCGATCTGGCAATATTAAACGTTTAAACGTTTATTAATACATCCATATTATTACCGTATATTGAAAGCTGTATTGTTAGCTGTTACTCCTAATTACTGTTTATGAAAGTTGATTTAAAGTTGAATTTGACAGACCCTTGTGTCATTGAAACGCATCTGAATATCCTGTTTACAAATTTTTTACTGTTTACACATTTCCCTCAATACTCAAAACCTGTCAGGCATTTATTATTATTTCTTTTCTACAGTACATTTGAATGTTTAACCTGACATACAGTAACTCCAAGGTACTTTGGAGTTTGCACTGTAAAGCAGAGTTTTGTATAAAACACTTACAATTCAAAAGCTGTCATTTCTATGGTATTATATACAGTTGAGATCATACGTTTTCATATGCCTTGCAGAATCTGCTAAATGTTAATAATTAGTACTTATATATAAATATATACATATGAGAGGGATCATAAAAATTGCATTTTTTTTATTTAGTCCTGCCCTGAATACGCTATTATACATGACAGATGTTTATATATAGTCTACAAGACACAATAATAACTGAATTTACACAAATGAACCGGTTCAAAAGTTTACATACGCTTGATTCTTAATCCTGTGTGCTGTTACCTGGATGATCCCTTTTGATCCTTCGTATGTAAACTTACGACCTCAACTGTACTACAGTTCCAGCTGTGAGGTAAATCACAGGTTTTGTATTAATTAATATTAATAGCTAATTCAAAATGACTTATATGTTGTTATTAGTTATACAATAATCTAACTAATAATAACTAATAATAAAGCAAACCTATAATCGTAAATGTATAATTGTCTAATCATTAATCACGGAAGGAGTTTATTTATTTAACATATATGGACGGAGTCCCCAGTGTCAGTGTTTTGTAACAGTCAGTAAGTTTTCTGCCGCAGAACAATCTTTAGGACTTTTCACTTTCCAGTTTCTTGGAAACATGAATCAGAAGTCATATCAGAAACTAATTAACTAACTTGCTAATTAACTAACTAGATTTTTATTTTATGACGTCTACATTATCAAGTCAGAAACATTTTATATTTCCAAACATTAGTTTTCCAACACACAACTGAATGTTACAAAAAAAAATGTGTATGTCGTTAAAGAAAGCAGCATATTAAGTGGTACGAGACATTTTTCAGACAAAAAACACTCAGAAGTCCTCAGAAGAACTGGTTCTGCAAGATTCTCAATAAAACTTACAGCTCATTTCTTTATAAAACTGTAGAAAGAGTACCTGGGACTACTCTTTTTTAAAAAAAAAAAAGTATAGTCATCAAACTAAACAGTGACTTTGTTTCATTTATTTCTGTTCATTACAGAACTGTATAATATTTTTTTTTTCACTATAGAAATGTTTAATTTCTTTATTTTTGAGGGCATCTAGGACACCTTTGAGATATATATATATATATATATATATATATATATATATATATATATATATATATATATATATATATATATATATAATGTGCGTGTGTGTGTGCGCGTGTGTGTGTGCATACACATTGGCAAATCACTGTGGTATAAGATAAATAAAACACTTTGGATGTGTTGTTACTGGGGAAAATACTTTTGGTGTGTTAATAGTCACTCTTTGTAAATGTTTCTGAAAATTGATTTAACCCTTAACGTAAAATATTACATTTTTTATAGTTTCAGAAATACTCATATGCATTTTTAATTTATATGATGATCTATCTGAAATATACCATAGCAATTTGCCAACCATAAATTTTTTTCATCGAATGATGTTCTGTTTATTCATTTATATTTATCCATTTATAGTATAACATTAGTTATAACGTTAATGTTGTGGAATACCAAGAAAGTCCTCTGTCCTTGAGAATTTCCTCAAAATGTAGTTCCAGCTTTACCTCTGACTTTCAGACAGTCAGAGGTGCTGACACTGATGACTCCTTCCTTCTATAAATACTAAATACAGGTTTCCTTATAGAATATTTGACAACAATTACACGTTTTTACAAGTCCCAAGGTAAGTTGTTACTGCAGAAACAATAATGTATTAGAATTAGTTTATTAATTAAGAATTTATCTAAACCTGTGATATGCCTTGCCTTGTTATAGAAAATTAATCAACAGTTTATGGCCAATCAGATTGAAGAATTCAACATTGCTATGGTGGTGTCAAATAGCTGAATCCCCCTACACTGAAATATTACAGAGAGTTTCTGTCTTGATTTGTTGTTGAGGATGGAAGAGATTTTTGAAAGATGCTTTTGTTCTTTGCAAAACTGTCTAACTGTTCTTGAATAGGAGCTGCGTTTGGCAACAGATGACTGGCGTAACATTTAATTATGCTGTCCTGGGTCTCATACTTGTGACATGAATAAGCCAATCCATACAAAAAAAAAAACAAAAAAAAAAACTACAGGTTATACAGCATTGTATTTCATGAATGCAATTTATTATTTTTTTCTAAATGCATTCCTTGATTGAGTTCTATTGCCTGGTAAGAAACGGCATCGTGTCAGCTCTTCCACGTGTCACTATCTCTAGCAGAAATGTGCATGTTGTGTAAGCATCACTCTCATTTTCTATCCAACAGCACTCTGTTGATTCAGCCTTCGGTTTTCAGCCTTCTAGACCGAAACACATGATCGCTTATTAGTTGGCAAAATCTTGCTGGAAAATCAATGGCCCATAAGGTTCAGCTGGAGGCCTGTGGGCTCTGCTCAGGCATTAAAATGACAGATTTGGTCTAGCCGAAAAGCACAGGAGGCTTTGTTAGTTCCGTGGATCGAGGGTTGAGGTTTGTGATGGATTGCCTATGGACTGTGATTTAAGCGAGCTTTTAAAATGCGTCAGCACATTTGCTCAGGAGTTCAGCTTTTGAAAATGCTCAGTAATGATGGGGCTCTAACACGTACTCCTGACACCAGCTCTGGCAGAGGAAATAGCAGAGATTTGTGGAAGGAGAGATGAAACGAATTGCTTGGGAGTATAATAGAAATGACAGCATTTTATTAGCTCCAATTTTGCACCTTGAGGGTTATATTTTTTTTAATTCAGCTTTTTTATTTCCCCCAACAAATTGCAAAGTATAAGTCAACATTACTCAGTACGTCACTGGCTTTACAGCGTGTGGAGTTGCCATTCAGGCAATACCTTAAGATCAACATAGACATCTTGTAGCCATAAAAAAATATCTGAATATGAAATATGTAAATATCTTTAAAAAACAAAACAAAAAAAACCCAGAATATTTCTGCTTTTCATTCTGTTCAATGAACATGGATTAATTAAGTAAATAAAACCCAGACCAAGGTAAAGTGTTTGTTCAAGCTTATTTAAAGTTTCCAAGTAGGTTGAGCTTCTTTCTAATTACTTTTCCTAAGTGCTATTGAACGCTACTTGTTTTGGGGAAACAATTAATTTTTAAGTAAAAAGCACTTGTTTTAAGGGGGAAAAAAAACATACTTATTAAACTAAGTACTACACTCCCTGACCACTTTAATACCTGTACCTCTGCTAATTTAAGCAATTATCCAATCAGCCAGTCATGTAGCAGCAGCACAAAGCATAATAAAATCATACAGGTTAAGAGCATCACTTAAGGTTCTCTTTAAACACCAGAATGGGGAAAATGTGATCTCAGTGATGGTTGTGCCAGACTATTTCAGAAACTGAACTGATTTTCACACATAAAAGTCTTTTGATTTTAAACATCCAGTGAGCATCAGCTCTGCAGGCGAAATACAGAGAAGTATGGCTGATTAGATAATTGCATGAATGAGCAACGAGTTACTGGTGTTCCTATTAAAGTGGCCAGTGTTGTGCATATTTTGATTCGGAAATAAATATATCCATGTGCATTAATGTCACTGTTTATGTTTAGATTATATTTCACAGTCAAATCTCAACAAAGTCCTTATCAAAATGTCTATAAGACCAAGAGAAATATACTGTATATTAGTGTCCAAACCTCAGTTTAATAGTATATTCAAATGTCTTTTTTCAGCTTTTACTCGCATCATGACTGGCATAACCATACCATAATCATACAACTGTATAGTAGTGTCATGATACTATTATAATGTACGTATATCATGACTGCATACATCACCTGCTCATTTGTTCTGAACTTGTTCTGAGTTATCTTACATTTTATTCCATATTTTATGATAGTTATGACAGGTATTGTTATAAGAAATAAGCGTTATGACCGTGAAATGACAGTGACTTATAGTAGTTCGACACTCTTATATCACTAGATTACTGCATTCATGAGATGTTTATGACATGATGATATCAGTTTTATGATGCAAGGTTCAGGTAAAGTCTTACCCCAGACACCCAAACATGCATGAGCACGTATTGCTGATTCGTAGATTGTTACATACAGCAAGGTCAAAAACTGAAAATTTGGGGAATTTAAAACGAAATAAACAGAATGTTTTCAGAACGTTTTCAGAATTTTGAACAAGAATTGTTCAATATCTTAAAAATTCAATATTCAATATTTTGCGCTGTGTGATATTAACATATTGACATGTTTACTCCTTTGTGCAAAAGATCAAATTTCAGACAATACTCCAATGGATTGAATCTATCGTGGATCATCAGGTTTTATGCAAACTTGTGGAGTCCATGCTAGCTCGAGTGCACACTGTTATTAAAGCAAAAGGTACCAAATACTATGAAATTCTCAAATACTGAAAATACTGAAATACTCAAATGTTGGATATAACACTAACCACATTCTGCACTTCATCAGCTAAATCTATATACATCACACAGACTATCTTTGGAAATCCAGTCTCCGAAATCCTAAAATCTCCATTCCTGCTGCATTCAATTCACACACCAACTGCTAAAGCAGCTCAGCCTGTGATCTGATTTGATCTGATCTGATATGATCTGATCAGCATTTTGACATTCTTCATCATTCATTAGGTTTAAACCCCCAACTGTGGATTTCAGCAAAATCAATAGCTCATTGCACGCCTGTCGACTCCTGGACCTGCCTAATGACAGGCTTGACCTTTCAGAGTGGACAACTACAAGACTGACATCTAATCACTTCAGGACACAATCACCATAGTCTTTCACAACTTCACGAAAGGTGAGGCGTACCTCAGGGAGATTCTGTCCCTTTGGATAATCTGCAAACTTTAGCATTTCCATTCGCAGGTGGTGATGATGTAGATAAAACTTAATCCCGCTAAATGGAATAAATGACCCCTGGTGCTAATTGAAGTTAGCGCTGATCATGCTTAAATGCAATTTCAGTGATTTGCTAAAATGATAGTCATTATCATTATGGACCTCCAGTTATTAGTTGGATAAACCCTCATTAATATATACTATATTGTGCTGTCAGCTAAAATCACTCGAATGCTTTTTCATCATTTGTTCTGATTTCAGACTCAGACTTTTTTCTAATTAAAAGGCAGCATGGTGGTGCACTGGGGTAGCGTTGACACTTCATAGATCCAGAGTGAACTTGGGTTGTTTCTTTGGGTTGCCTCTGGGTTCTTCAGTTTCCTCACACCATCCAAAAACATGCCAGTTGGTGGATTTGGCTTCAGAAAAATGCACCAAAGTTGGAATATTTGTGTCCATATGGTGGTCTGTGATGGACTGCCATCTGGTCCGTGGTGTATTCCCACCTCATGCTCAGTATTTCTGGGATAGGCTCCAACCCTAACCAAGAAAAAGTGAAATTACTAAAGACAGGATGTACAGGGTGTCCCAAAAGTCTCCATACATAGGGACTATGTACGCCAGCATCACATCAGTTGTGGCTTCATCAGTAGATGTCCGTGGACGTCCAGTACTCAGTTGGTCTGGAATGCTGTCTGCAATCAGTCTTTTTGAATTTGTTAATAAGTTTGGCAACAGTGTTGCGTGTGATGTGCTTGCCATGTGTCTTGCTAAAGTCCATCACAACCTTGCAACAGCTTCCCGATTCAGCCATGAGAATGATTTCGATACGTTTTTCTTTTTTGTCAAAGGCATTCTTAAAAACTATTTGAAAAAAAAAAAAATTAAAATTAAGCATGAAATTTTTTGAAAGATCTTTTTGCTAAAAAGTGTTCATTTCCCCTGTGTATGGAGACTTTTCAGACACCCTGTATTTACCACTGCCTACCTCCATTTTGATCAAAGTGAGAAAACCATAGTATACACCAGCTCCAATACAAACCACCCAAGCTAAGTACAGATATATAGAAAGACTTGTCATCCACCGACTGCCACCACTACCACTAAAATCATCTTCCCTCCCAAAGCATTCAGAATTCATGAAGGCATGAAACGAAAGCTGGCTCTCTGAATTCTGGTCTCAGATAACCCTTCAATTTGGAAAGATGAGAGGTCAACAGGTACACACTCTGAAGTGCTGCAGACAATTCAGCGAAGTACCGCTCACATGAAGGCCAGCATCCACTCTTATTTTCGTTTCTTTTCTGTTCTTTTGGCAGTAGAATGATGAGGTACATTTTTTTTGTGTGTGCAGAATTTGCCCCTAAGCTTTTAAGTCATGAATACAAAACACAACACGATATTGGGTTTGTAATTGGAGTGCAACCTTAGCTAAGTTTCTGTCACCTTGAGAGTATTGCACGTGATAAAATGAAAGTGGTAAAACTAATTGTTTACGAATTTTGCTGCTGGCAGCATCATGTAATAAAATGACTTTATATGACAATGCTTTACATAATGACAACAAAGCTTTGCTTCATCGATTTAACTCTATAAAGCCTGGACATCGTAGATTTTAAAAATTGCAAAAAATGTTTTATTTTTATTGATGTGCTCAGTCTGATATGGAACTGTATAAACTATTTAGATGTACTGAAAAATAAAACCACTTGCTATAGTAATCATAATAGACTGTGTCAAAGAATTAATACTGTGAAAGGGCATTAAATGGACAAAATGATGTGGGAGAAAAATAAGAATTGTTAAAAATGGCTCCTTGGGAAAATTGGAAATGGGGCAAAATAACAAACCTGAAAGCTTGATGTATCAAATAAGATAAAGCAAAAAATATCAAGTTTGCAAAAAGGTAAACTTTTTATTACACACCTGGACCAATTAATTGTTTATTCTTGAAAAAAAAAAAAAAAAGGTTTATTTTTATGTGTCTGGTTTTATAGGAGCAATATAAGCTTTCCGAGATAAATAAGGGAAATAAATACAGGTTGGGAAAAAAAAAAAAAAACATACAAACAGAATATACATAAGACTATATATATTAGCCAGTTTCTTATTAATCTATTGTCTTAGCTAATCAGCGCAGTAAACAACATCCAAAGACAACAGCATGACAATACAAAAAATTATCATATAAATTTTTTTTTTTTTTTACCCAGTTTGGTCACCTGAAAATTACCACCCACCAACTAACTCTCCTCCAACATCCGACAGCTACCAATTGAGGAGCGAGAAGGCTAACACATGCTTTCTTCAAGAAAAATGAAGCCAACCAACCACAATGTTTTACACTGCTGCTGCATCACAGGGCAGTGTAACACACTCAGAGAAAAGAGCTATCCAACGTCTTCTGTATACATAACTGGGACACACAGGAGAGAGAGAGTATGATATCCTTCCCACCAAGAGAGCACAGCCAATTTTCCTCCCTTGGCTCCCAGTCACAGATGTCACGTGACATAAGCCTTACATACACTTCCCAGCATTGCTTTATAAAAGGTTAATGCAATGCTAATGAATGTGTTTTATGCATGATTCAGGTGTTATGTCTGCTTGACACCAAAACTGATTATAGTCGTCTTTATGCTTGTTAGAAGGCCTTAAGGTTTATATAGATTGTATGTTATAAGTGCTTTAAGTAGCTTTATGATCGACATGTTAGTCTACTAATAGTTTTCTATAAAATCTCTCAGAGGAAGCCTTTAGTTTTTTTTACCACCTGCCCTTTAAAATCCGAATTACTTACTACATGTTTTGATTTAGCCGAGCAGTCTCGTCACAGTCCTGCACCATTTTCTGAATTGGGAATATGAGCACTGTTTGGATGGTCATGATTTAATCACTGTGGTCTCTGCTTCTCATTAGTTCCTCACATCAGACCTGTTGCAGATGTACTCCGAGCTATAAGATCTGTCTGAGGAACATTGCCATGCCTGCTAGACTAGAGGAATAGCCTGGGCCTGTTCAGCAGGAGAGCGCTAAAGGTGCCATGTGATGTGCATTATATGTGAATCATGCCCTGTTCTGAAGAGCAAAGGGTTGAGGAGGGAAGCAGAGCATCGATGTCAGCTTGGGAGAGCTGAAATATCCCAGGTCATCCTGTTCCAGCTTCACCAGCTGCTTGGAGGAACAGCAACAGAAGAAGTTGATGAATTGGAACATTTCCCATCTGGGCTGAAGCCAGCCTCCTTTCATGCTCCCAAGTCTGGGGAGGAGAGGAAGGTCTAGGCGCTAATTAAATTCAGCCTTAGCCTGGTGCCTTGTCCCTTTACTCTTTGGTTGTAGGTCAGACACAGAGCAGAGGGTGTGTGAAGGGTTCGAGGAGCTGTGGGTGAGAGATAGTTGAGGGCGAAAGGGCCAAGCCTCCTCTCTTTCATGCAGTAAGGTATTACTAAAACTGATTTATAGCGTGTTCTACCCCCATCTCTGTGGGCCTACTTTGGTGTCCCTGGCTTGCTCTTGGCTGTGATGTCTGTATCCAGCGTCCAAGGTCCAGATATGGAGCTTGAGGGGAGTCGGTGAAGCCCGACACCCTGCCGCTAGGGCAGTTTTCTGGTGTATCTCATGACAAGAGCTCCCTGCTTCAAAGCCCCGCTGTGGTAGCCTGACTGACACTTTTATGACTTGGCAAAAATAAATAAATAAAAGCTGCCGTCAGCAGCAGGATGTAGCACTCGTCTGGAAAGAGCTCCTAATCCGTAGAGACTATCATGGCCAAGACACAAATCCCAGCAGCCACACTTCAAACCATAAAGCCTCACGTGTTGGCATACACAAACCAGACAAATGCACTTATTGGTACGGTTTGTGAAAATGCACTGGTAAAGTGCTCAGGAAATTACTCAGCCTTTTCAGTCAGTGGAAGTCCAGCGCGAATCAATTCTAGAGGAGTCAATTGCTCAATCATTTGCTTACCTTTATAAGACAGTGCTTTAATAGGGGTAAACATGCCATTCGAGGCAGCACGACTGATTGAGTGTGATTACTTACTCATTATCCAGCTCTAAATAACATCTGATTGGAGCTGTATAATTTAGTGACAGACACAGCTCAGTCATTTTATCCCTTATTTTATAGTCTTTCACACCACAGACCGTATAATTATCCCTGCTTATCATGCATGTGTGTGTTTACACGCACATGCACGTCTGTAACATGATACCTTTTATAGACAATTTGATGCAATTGAGGTAAAACAGTGAGGCACGTGTCACCATATAATTACACTGTGATGAGTTTGTAGAGATGTTTTTCTCCCTTCTACTTTTGATGTCTTAATAAAAGCACGATTTATGTGTTACATCATGAGAAACTGCTTGGAGGAGCTTTTAAGGACATCAGGTGAGTACAATACTCGTGAATTCTCTCAGTATTGATGTTCCAGCTTATTATGTTTCAGTCGGTGAATCTCAATAGACCCTGTTCCTACACACACGTTGTCCTTTCATCGGCTATGGCATTAAACTCAACTGTCACTGTAATACTGTCTTCTCTGTCCAAACATATCTGAGTTAGTGCCTAATTTAAAAAAGGAAAAAAAAAAAGTTCCCTCCTCACGTTTGTGAATATAAGCTGCCCCCTGCTGGACTAAAACGTGATGAGGATATGATTTTATTCTTGGCATGCTCTATTACAATAATACTGTGTGTGTGTGTGTGTGTGTGTGTGTGTGTGTGTGTGTGCGCAAAACTCCACCACTGTGCTGGCTGTATTGATAATGCATTTTAATGAAAGCACTGATACAAATGAACAAGGCTGGTATTAAGGAACAACTCACACTAGGGTGGGCTGTTATAGGAAAATAATAAACAGTGGGGTGGTGTGATGTGCCTCAACAAAAAGTCCACTTATAACACAGCAATTAGCCAACTGTTAATGTTTTTTGATGACTTTTTATCCATTTATAGTTACATTTAATGTTGTGGAATGTCCACGAGACAAGTTAGTTCCTGTTATCACGTCCATCCTAACAGCTATAAACACTTTCCGGCCTATCTTTTTCCTTTCTTTCTACAGCTTGCCTTGTCAGAGAAAAAACAAAAAGCTTTCTGAATTTTTGAAGAATTACCTGTAGTGCAACACTGGAGACTCTATCCATAATCCACAGCGACGTCTATACAATTTTTGTTGTTAAGTAACACCAGCTTTTTAATCCACTTAGATTATGGTCAGCATCTGTAATACAAGTCCCTGTGTAAGTTGTTACTTTAGAAAAGATAACATATTAGAACGAATCGATTAATAATAAACCCTGTATTTTGATCAGTTTTGTCCTACCCATCAAGTCATCCTACCAGGGTTTTTATCACACGCACACTTCATGTATGCATGCCTGTAATTTAATGCTTCTTGATTATATTTCAATGCTGGAGGCATTCTCTGGTTATAAGACAGACTAGCAAAATATGCTACTTATAATTTCGTGCTGGAGTAATTTTCTGAAAAGGTCACCGTAGCAAAGTAGAGCAAAAAGCACAAAACATCTGCGGCATTGGTTTATAAAGACCTAGAAATATGCACTAGCTATTATGCGGTAGGACAAATGATCAGCACACTAGCACTAACATCTGACCACTACTGTCAGAGCTGCTGTTATGTAAAGAATAAAAAACTCTGGAACATACCATTATAGAAATAATACACAATTGGGTGGTGAGAAGGTTGTCGTTTTCTTATAACAGTACGTAATTGTTGTATTTCTCTTACAACAAGCTGAAGTTTTTTATCTATTAATGAATGCTATTCGCGGGGAACGGTGGCTTAGTGGTTAGCATGTTTGCATCGCACCTCCGGGGTTGGGGGTTCGAATTCTGTGCACGGAGCTTGCATGTTCTCCCCGTGCTTTGGGGGTTTCTTCCGGGTACACCGGTTTCCTACCGCATTTCAAAGACATGCGTTGTAGGCTAATTGTCCATAGTGTGTGAATGTGAGTATGATTGTACCCTGTGATGAGTTGGTACCCTGTCCAAGGTGTCCCCCGACTTGTGCCATGAGTTCCCTGGGATAGGCTCCAGGTTCCCCTCGACCCTGTGTAGGATAAGCGGCATGGAAAATGGATGCATGGATGAATGACGCTCAGTGCTTTTTAACCATTTTTAGTTACATTTCTGCATATTTGTGAGACAAGTTTTTTTGTTGTTGTTGTTGTTGTTAAATAACATTTGTTTTAAGCCATAAATTATGTGGAGTGTTTGCCATATAACCTGTGTGAGTAATTTTAAGTTTTAAAAATGATTCATTAGAATGACTCCACAAATATAAACCTGTAATTTACCTTGCAGTTGGAACTTCTGTCACAGCTGCTTCTGACCAATCAGATTTGAGAATTCAACAGTGCTGTGGTATTGCATTTAAGAAATCCCTAGCCTTATAAATTTAATCTTCATCCAGACTATTCGTCTTCTTTACTTGTTTATCCCTGAGAATTTGAATTCATTTCAAAAGTATTGCGATGTTTTTTATGATCAGGGCTTTAACTGGAGTATGAACTCAGTGGAGTGCAAAGCCCCCACCGTCGTATTGGAGCTGTATAATTTAGCGACAGACACAGCTCAGTCATTTTATTCATTATTTTATAATGGATAAAATTTCACACCACAGACCGTATAATTATCCCTGCTTATCATGCACGTGTGTATTTACATGCACATGCACGTCTGTAACATGAAACCTTTTATAGACAATTTGATGCAATTGAGGTAAAATAGTGGGGCACGTGTCCCCATATAATTACACTGTGGTGAGATTATAGAGATGTTTTTCTCCCTTCTACTTTTGATGTCTTAATAAAAGCACGATTTATGTGCTACATCATGAGAAACTGCTTGGAGGAGCTCGTCTTTTGAGATGTTTCCTTACGGTCGGAGCTAAAACTGGAGTGTGAACTCGGTGGAGTGAAAACTCCCCACCTTTAGTTATTGGGAATTGAGTTCTGGTATTATACATTGATCAAGCTAATGTAATTCCTAGCATGGAATAATAATGATTAGAAAATGATGGACTATGGTATAATAGGAGAAATGCTTTCATTTCAAAATCATAAAATGGTTTCCTTCAGTCATTGTGTAACTACTATGTACTGTGTATGTACACTATATGGCCAAAAGTTCATGGACACCTGCCCATTACACCCATATGTGCTTGTTGAATATCCTATTCCAGATTTATTCCCTATTTTGCCGTTATAATAACCTCCACTCATCTGGGAAGGCTTTCCACTAGATTTTGGAGTGTAGCTGTGGGGATTTGTCCATTCAGCCACAAGAGCATTAGTAAGGCCTGGCACTGATGTCAGGCAAGGAGGTCTGGGGTGCTGTCAGTATTCTAGGGCATCATCATACTGGAACAGATTTGGGCATCTTAGTTCCAGTGAAGGGAAATTGTAACGCTACAGCATACAGAGAAATCCTATACAGTTGTGTGTTTCCAACTTTGTGGCAACAGTTTGAGGAAGAACCACGTATGGGTGTGATGGTCAGGTTTCCACAAGGTGTACAATGTAGTGTATGTTGTATATGGCTCATTAAATCAAAATGTCTACATTCCTCAGTGCAGTCGAAATGGTTTAGTGTAATTGTGCATCTTTAATAGAAAAGAATCAGATGTTTTGATATCGTTTTAAACCAAAATTGTACTTAAACCAAAAACTGAGACATCTAAATTGGGTTTCAATCACATTTGCATTATTTGAATGCTGAGGACTCCATTTAATACTGCTTGAACTGAAGAGGAGCTGATCCCAAAATGTTGGCACCCATGAAAGATGTTGATATCCTCCAATCCCTAAATCCCAAATTAACCTCTATTTACAATAATTACTGATGGCCTCGGTAAAGTATGCAACAGAAATGAGACAGCAGGGTATTTGCTCTAATATAACATTAAAAATGAATGGTTTAGACTTAATATATTAAAAATACAGGCCCCACAGTAGGAACTACAGTAAATGCTGTAGTATTTTTTTCAATACTTCCTATGTCCAACTTTATTTTTAACGACAGATTCAATCCTCCTTGCCATGGAGGATACCAGTGTTGCACATATTTCTGGAGAGATGTTCTGCCATTCTTCAGAGACATTTTTTTCAGCTTCTATTTGCTGGAGGAGTTGTGTTGCTCTACCTTTCTCTTTAAAATACCCCAAAAGTGTTCTGTTGGATTCAAGTAAGGTGACCTACTTGACCTACTTATCCTGAAGCACTTTTTTCTTCTCTAGAAACTCTTGTGTGATTTTGGATTGCAATAATGCTGGAATATTCTGCTTCTGCCGAGCTTCGGGATAAGTTGTCAGCCAGTATTTTGGTATACCCACAGACATTCATGGTGCCATCTATAAATGTCATCTCCCCAACACCTTTTGCACTCATGCAGCCCCATATCATCACACTCCCACCACCATGCTTCACTGTCAGGACTATGCATTCACTGCGGTAGTCCTGGTCTGGTTCACAGCAAACATGCTGGCGCCCATTTGAGCTGAATAAATTTATCTTGGTCTCATCTGGCCAAAGAATGTGCTCCCAGTATTTCTCAGATTTCTTTACATGTTCTTTAGCCACGTTAATCTTGCAGTTTTGTGCTGAAGAGCAAGAAATGTTTTTAATTTTCTTGGATGCCATCCATAGAGGTTATGCAATGTCCTTCGCACTGTCTGAGCTGTCACAGAAACTCTGATTTCCACTGATAACCCCTGTACCAAGTCTGAAGCACTTGTCTGTCTGTTTTTCAGAGCTAGATTGGGCAAGTAGCGCAAGTAGTGCAAGTCTTAGGAGGATGGCAACTGCTGCTCTGATTAGTGGTACTATGGCTCGGTATATACCTCCTGATTACTGCTGCAACTGGCTTTCGACTGATTTTTAGTTAGTCTTCCTGTATCTGCTTCCATCTTCGTGAAATCTCACAAGCAGATTTTTCAGTTCTTCTGGCAATTCTTTTCCATGTGGGGCCATGATACAGACATGTAAATAGACACAGCCCATAGGTCCAAAACTGAGAAAATTCTGGTGTTCACAGGTCATTCTATAACCATGTTCATGCTATTAAGATAATTGGAAATCACTGGTGTACTTAATTTTTCTTTCAATGATCACAGGTTTTCTAACTTACAATATGTGTCAGTGATTACAGGTGTATTCACTTTTGTTGCATTGAGTTTCTAAATTTGGGCCTGTATTTTCTTTCTAAAGTATTTGTTTTTGATTGTTCATAAGAAAAAAATACTCTACTTGTCAACTCAGAAATAATGCAATTATTGAGAGGAGAATCATTGAAATTTTGAATCATTTGACATTTAATCGATATTGATCAGGGGTGTACAGCAGCTTAGTGGTTAGCAGGTTTGCCTCACACCTCCGGGGTTGTGGGGTTTGAATCCCACCTCTGCACTGTGTGCTTGGAGTTTATAAGTCCCCCCCCCCATGCTTTGTGGGTTTACTCTGGGTACTCTTGATTGTATCCTGATTGCTATTTCCAAATTATCCTTAGTGTGTGTGCAATTGTGCCCTGTAATGGGTTGGGTTCCCCGTGACCCTGTGTAGGATAAGGGGTACAGAAAATGGACGGATGCATTTCTGGCCCCATGAGAAGATATGCTCTGTGTTTTTGTGTTGCTGTGTTTTTTGTTTTTTGTTTTTGCTTTTTTGTTAGCATCATGTAAACTGCTAGAATTTTCACATCCTTGCCTTCACATAATATTCTTTTTATATGTATACGACATATGTACTGAATATATCAGTCCATACAGGATTTCGTGGAGTTTTACTTAATGCTTAATTTTGCTGCTGCTTTTTTTTTTCTTCTAAATTTGCGATGCAATTTGGGAAGTCTTTTGTGTTTTTTTCACAATTGCACAAAGTTGTTTTGAGAGGCCTTTTGCAGTTATGTTTGTTGGTAAGTAAGACCTTTTAGCTGTACTCATGTGCGTCGCAAGACGATGTGCAATCGAAGACGGCTTTGGCTGAATGCGCGTTGTGATGATGTCACACTATGCATCTTGGCCCAAATGGCCCAAATCTAAACACTGTGTTCATTAGAGAAGTCAGAGTAGAATGACCAGACTGGTTTGAGCTGAGAGGAAGGCTACAGTAACCCAAATAACCAACTGTGTCTTTAACTCAACTGCGGTGAGCAGAAAAACATCTTAGAATTCACAACCTTGAGGTGGATGGCCTACAACAGTATACGACCCCACTGGGTATCACACCTGTCAGACAAGAGCGGGAATCTGAGACTACAGTGGCCATTACACAATACTAAAACTGTTTGGTTTCAGTATAGTGTGTGTGTGTGTGTGTGTGTGTGTGTGAGAGAGAGAGAGAGAGAGAGAGAGAGAGAGAGAGAGAGAGAGAGAGAGATTGATTTTGGGCAGGGATATAATGGTACAAAATAGGATATAGCCTACATGAAGATATGGAAAGGTATATTGAGAGATTACATGATTACTTCCATATATATTATACATTTATATGATTCAGTTTAATATGTGGATCCCAAAAAAGCTCTTTTAGAGTTTCAACGTCAATCTCGTTTCATTAGTCACTGCTACCAGATGCTCTCATGGACATCAGTTTGGCCACCATGTATTTGACAGGCTTGGACTTGATCATTGCAATGCCATATATTTCCAGAAGATGTCAGTATAAACCCATATTTTTAACTCTCTAACCCATAGTGCTCAGATTGAGCCTCACTCACTTATATTTACATTTATCTCATTTATAAAACGGAGCAGTTGAGGGTTAAGGGCCCAGCAGTAGAGGCTTGGGATTTGAACTCACAACCTTCTGATCAGTAGTCTTAACCCCTGTGCTACCACTTTCAGTAACTGGTAGGTGAGAGGAAACTGGAAAACCCAGAGAACACCATTAAGTATACGGGGGGAATGTGCACAGAAACTCCACACAGACATTCACCCTATCTCAGGATTGAACCTGGGAGTCTGAAGCTGTGATGTGGCAGTGCTAACTGCTATGATGTAACAAAAATACTGAATATAATTGCAGAAAGAATATTTGCTGATCCTCAACACACACAATTATTATTAGAAATTTATTTATTTAAACTCTTTTTTTTTTTTTTCTTCAACCACAAGGCCATTTTCTCAACCAGGATCTGTTTGTCCAGGATCTTACAGTGTGATTAATCGAGGAATATAAATCTTTGTAAACTAATATTTTTCTCTTCAATATTCCCATGAATCCTTTTCCAAACCAGGTATTTACTTAACTCTGACATCTGACCCAACACTAAGCTACACTGTACAAACACAGCGAGAGAAAATTCATTCCTTCATACATTACATACAGTGAATAAGTTACAGTGCTGAGGGGATATCATTTATACCTACAATTAATGTGGATACTGGTTCAGGTTCAGGTGTTTTCTGACACTCTTAGGCTCTTAAAATAGCCTCCTGAATGGTAATGGCTACATCTGCTAACAATCTCACCGCTTTCTGAAGGCTGGCACCGTATAGGCTGGTTCCGCCATAACCTCAGTGCACTCGAACTGCTCCTTCTTCATTGACTTGGTGCTTGATTTCCAGTCCAAATTCCAATGAACATCATGCCTTATAAAGCACAATGTAATAACAGCTACAAGCAGGTCTTTAAAGCAACTTTTTTTTATTGCGGTTGCCACTGTGCCGTTATGTGCTTATGAAGCCAAGTTTGTTTTGGTAATAGACAGTAATGTATTTCTGAGCAGATGTTGGGATTACAATAAAGCAGCAAGAGACTAGCCGCTTTATCTTGTCAGTCCTTGACACAAAAAATGACCAGATAACTTATATAAGCAAACCCCTAATTCAATCTACATTCAAAGAGCTACAAAAAGTCATCTGGTGACTTAAAATGGTAATACTTTTGAATGCATATATACGCTATATTCCCAAATGTGTGATTACACCTCACCATCACACCCATATGTGCCCGTTTCAAACATGGAGTTGGTACCCCCTTTGCTGCCACTCTTCTGGGAAGGCTTTCCACTAGATTTTGGAAGATGTATGCGGGGATTTGTGCTCATTCTTTTACAAGAGCATTAGTGAGTTCGGACATCGATGTCAAGCGAGGAGGCCTGGGGTGCAGTCGGTGTTCCAGTTCATCCCAGAGGTGCTCAGTGGGCTTGGGGTAGGGGTCAGTGCCGGAAACTCAAGTTCTTCCACTTCAAGCTTGGCAAACCATGTCTTCATGGATGTCACTTTGTACACAGGGGCATTGTCTTGATGAGACAGGTTTGAGCTTTTTAGTTCTGGGGAAATGCGATCTTAAGCTCACTCCTCTGAAGCGGGAGGACTGTGATGTGGTCATGATGTAATAAAACTAGGAATAGAGTTAAAGTTATGTTACAACTAGTGATGGAAATTCCAGCTTTTCAGTGAGCCTAAGCTCACCGATGAGTCGACGCATTCGGCTCCAAAATGTCTAATTACCATTTTGTGATATTTTGACCAATGCTTGTTCTTCTTTACCTGGCAAATGTAGCTAAAATGTTGCTTTACCTTCTAATTAAATAAATAAAAACCAAAGATTAATTAGCACTACATTAAAAAATCCAGTTTTAAAAATGCTAACTGTAAAAAAGACACTTTGACAAGTGGGTGTAAAATAATCTGCTGTGCACATACAGTATATGCTTCATTAAGAAGATTGCCCATGACATTGCTTGCATCCACAATATATATATGTCAAATGGCCCGTAGGTTCTCAGTTGGTTCACCTAAAAGAGCCGACTCAAAGAGCCGAGTCATTCATGTAGATGACCTTTCTCTCTACTTTTGAAGAATTTCCTCTAGGCCCAGATATTTGGCTGCTTGGTGTCCTGTAAGGTTTTTTTGGAACCTTGGTATTTTTGGAAAAGCCGCACTGGCATCCTCAGATGAATAAGTACACATATTTGCGGTTATCTTGATGTGGAATTTCGGTGTGTCTGGTTTGCTTGTTTGGATTAAAGGCTAAAGAAGATCCTATGCTGTAGAAAACATTCAGGGGTGTATACACTTGACAAAGTGTGCACAAAATTGCACAAGCACAAACGTTCAAATCTCCTAATATTTTTTTATAGTTTATATAGCCAACTGTTTTACTGATAAGCCTACTGATATTTTATGTGCAAGTTTAATATGTCTTCAGCATCCATTCATGTCAGAACAAAAATATGCCAATTATTTTAAGTAATGTAGAAAACACTCTTAAGGTGGTTTTAGCTCTCATAAGGTGTTCTGCTATATGGTTCAGTAAAGAACTTTTAAGGTTCCCATAGAAGGACAAACTAAAGAACCCAAATATATCACTAATTTAACCTTTATTTACAAGTGTGCAAAACTGACCCCTACTACTAGTACTACTACTTCTAATAATAATGTTAATAACAATAACGTACATCATCATCATTAGGGCGCACGGTGGCTTAGTGGTTAGCACGTTCGCCTCACACCTCCAGGGTCCGGGGTTTGATTCCCGCCGGGCCGCACACATGGCCCGCCGGGGCCATGTGTGTGCGGAGTTTGCATGTTCTCCCTGTGCTGCGGGGGTTTCCTCCGGGTGCTCTGGTTTTCCTCCCCCAGTCCAAAGACATGCATGGTAGGCTGATGTGTGAGTGTGTATGTGATTGTGCCCTGTGATGGACTGGCACCCTGTCCAGGGTGTACCCTGCCTTGTGCCTGATGCTTCGCGGGATTCCCCCGCGACCCTGAAAAGGAGTAAGCGGTTGAAGATGGATGGATCATTATTATCATCATAGAAGAAATGCATAGTAAATAAATTTGTCATTATTTTTATCATTATCACCATAAATATCATCATCAGCAGCAGCATCTTCACCACCATCATCATCAATGTAACCCTTCTTTTCCTCCTCCTCATCATTACCATCACTGCCATCATGAGTATCAACATCGCCATCATCATCATCCTCATTGTTGTATTCATCATCACCGTCTTCATTACTGTTATCATTGTCACCAATAGAGGAAAAGATCTTTATCATCATCAACATCATCATATTAGTTACACAATGCATACATATGTAGCTTCATCATTATAATCAGAGGAAATGTACTGATCTGGGTCTGACAGTCAGTTCTCATGCAAGCCCATTCTTTAATCATCTTACCTTAAACAACACAGAATACCTTGATAATCTAAATCAGGTTTAAACCTTGCTTATATGCCTTCGCATATAAGAAGACACCTAAACCAAAAAGGCCTTTTAGATTCATACTTCTTGAGTAGCATAAACTTGTAAGGAGCACAGTTAAGTAAAATAATGCTGTATACACTACCTCAGCTATGTTTTATTGCTTTGAGGATAATTCAGTGAGTGATTATTCAGTGAGTGTACTGCTTATACAGCATTACCTAAACTCCTCACCATTCTAATAGCTGGATTGTTTGGATTGGACACGCCCCTCTGATTATCATATGCTTGTATAATAATGAGAGGGGCGTGTCCCGCCCCAGCTATTAGACTGGTGAAGAGTTTAGGAAACAGGCAAATGACTTATACATGTAAGATGGAAGGGACAGGTTACTATAACGGTTTTTGTTATTGTTTGTTTTCAAAATTATATTGACTGTTTATTAAGACTTTAAGAAATGCTCAAGTCACTCTATAATAGCCTATTTTTTTTTTTTAAACTAATTAGATTAATGACTCATTATGCATCCAGTAAAACAGATGTACAGGCTAACACCTTGACTATCCTCGTGACTATATTTTGTTAGTAAACTACACTGTACGGCTCTGTTATATTCTAATTAGCTCATGTTTATATACTTAATCTAGTAGCTATAGCTAGTATTTCTGAGTATACACGAAAATGTAACAAACAAAACACTTGGCCCTTTAATTGCCCTCCATATCAGCCACAGGAAAAAGAACAGCCTTATTTTCTACCCATATTCCTCCAAATCCCGCCTCCTTCGTTACGATTGGTTAATGTTCCACCCCTTTAGCTCGGATTGGCTAATAGTTCGTAGTAACGACCGGATTGTAAAACCATTAACCAATCCTAGTCCAGGAGGCGGGGTTATCATAATACAGGTGTGGAAAAAACATCACTGACAACGCCGTCTTCCAATAGGACCGAACGAGGGAAAAGTCGTACCCCGTAGCGTAAACTCGTCCTGTTAAGAAGGTTTAAATACTTAAAGCAGCTACAGCAATGGAGAGGAACCGTGTCAAAATGCCTGTCTGACATTAAAAGACATATAAGGTAAGATTTTATTTCAGTATTCAGACGCACGGTTAAGTAGAAAGCAGACTGAAGGTGAGAGGTAGCGAAAGTGAGAAGGAAAAGTTTGGGCTCGCGAGGGAGCAAACACTCAGCCTGTTGCCTCTATTGAACACCGACCTACAAAACTAAAGGGTTTATTATTATTATTAATTAATTATTATTATTATGGTCAGTGTCATTCATTTGCTTTTTCCTTTCCTCCACCTTTTGTAAACAAATGCTCGAATGTAGTTTTGTTGTTGTTGTTGTTGTTGTTTTTTTGCTGTTTGGGAAACAGTTATACATTCATCACTCAAGCTAGAAATAAACCCCCCAAAACAATAAACCCTAAGGTTAACTGCAACTCTACAGCATCATGGCTTACTGTAAATTTATTAAACTGTTACAAATATTGTCACATTAAATTAAATTATCCAGTGCGAGAATATTGAAATATGATACAGTGATGCAGTGTTTTTCCCGTCAGTCTATAATATGGCCCCTTCATCTACATAGAAATGTAATCTGACTGTAATGACAAAAGGGAAAATATTATCTAAAAGACAATATTTATTTATGTATTTATTTGTTTATTGGTTTGTTTACATTTCTAAACTGTAGTCACTCATGCTTACTTTGATAAAACAGAAATGAATGTAAAATGAACAGACTTTCAGTATGTTACTACACTAAACAGATGCAAAACTACTACTACTAATAATAATAAATAATCTGCTAATTCTTTACTTGTTGATTTTATGTTCCATGTGCATGATCTTTATAAGTCACCACACAGAAACAATACTGTTTTAGTATAAAAGTTCAATCAAATCACCCTAATGGGTTTCTGGATGTTGCCTTGTCTGAGGTTGCAGTAGGCGTGATGTATGGAGAGGTGCTTGTGTTTGTGAGATCTTGCATGTTCTTTTCTTTTCTTCTTCATGCGATCTACTAGTTAGCAACCAACCATGCAATTAACATCAACCAAGTATCAGGGTTGGTGAATGCTTTACCGTCCTCTATCTTCCCTCCCCCTTTATCTGAGAATGATTGTGACGCTGACCTTGACCCAGTGTTTCGTTCACGTCACAGCCAAACTAGAAATGGGCCTAGTTTGTTTGGATTTTTCCCCCAAAAATAAGTTATTAATTAAATGTGATAAGTATTGCTATGTGCCAAAGTGTACCTGGGTGGCTGGGAAAAGTTTCCAAAGCAAGATTTTCTAGAAAGCTAGAACTATTTACCTTCCAAAGAACCTGTGAGGAACTTCTTTCTAAGAGTGTAGACTATAAAATTCCACTCCATTACATCCCATCCTGTTTAATTCCATTCCATCCCATCCATTCCATTCTATTCCATTTCACATTTCCATTCAGTTCCATGGCCTTCCACTCCATTTCATTTCAATCCATGGCATGCTTTTCCATTCCATTCTGTTCCATTCCACAAGTTAGTTCCATGGCATTCTTTTCCATTCCGTCCCATTCCTTGGCTTATTTTTTCCAATCCATTCCATTTCACCATTCAGTTCCATGGCATTCTTTTTTCATCCATCCATTTTCCATACCGCTTCTCCTACAAAGGCTCACGGGGAGCCTGTATACTATCCCAGGGAACTCTGGGCACAAGGCCGAGGGGTGGAGGGGGTGGGGCACACACTGGATGGGGTGCCAACCCATTGCAGGGCACAAGCTCACACACTTCACATACCCTGGATAATTGGGAAAAGCCAACATGCCTTTGAACTGGAAGAGGAAACCGGAGTACCTGGAGGAAACCCCCGAAGCACTGGGAGAACATGCAAAGTTCCGGCACATAGGGCTGAGGCGGAATTCGAACCCCCAGCCCTGGAGGTGCGAGGTAAACGTGCAAACCACTAAACCTATTCTGTTCTGTTTTATTCCACCAGTTCGTTTCAAGGCATTCTGTTCCATTCTATTCTTCCCCGTTAAATTCCATTAAAAAAAAAAAAAAAGCTGGAAGCCGTGTGGTCTGCATGTGGACTGAAATCAGAGCCATGCCCTCATCAGCAGCTTTGTTTACATCTCCCCTGCAGTATTTTTCTTTGCTTTACCTGCATAAGGGCCCTTGTGCCAATAGCCACACTACAATTACTGCACCTCTTAGTGTGGGATTTACACAGAGAGGGATTGTTTTGAACCTTTCGGCCTTCAGCAGGAACAGAACGTTTAAAATACTGTAATCTTTTGAAGAGCTTTTGTCTTTGACTATGTTGGGACCACTTGCGCTCAAGAGTCTTTGCTTCTTTGAGAACCCAAGTCTTTGTTTCAGTTTGTTTGAGCACTTGATTCAGTCATCACGTCAGCCTTATTTATTTATTTATTTATTTATTTATTTATTTATTATGATTTTTTATTTTTAATTTTTTTATTTTTAGTTTTGAGCACATTGGAGCTGCATTTTGAAGGAGTAGCAAGAAAATATATACACTGGGAAGATGTATCCAGATGTGCATTCCTCTGCTCTAAAGTGGATGGCTCACGGTCCATAACACAGAAAGGAATGCAAACATGAGGTTTTCTGTGTTTTTAGAAAGCTCGAGTATGACCGAAACGTACCTGCTCTTTAATATACAACAAAATAGCATTTTGCTCATGGTTTTATATGTTGTCGTCTGTATTTTCTCTTTCTCGTTCGCCTTTTCGAGAACAGAATCTTCAACAGTTTACCGACTTGCCAAGTCCAATTTTCTCATACACTGAACACATTCACTTCCAGCTCGTATTTCAGCATGCTTTTTGGAATGGCTGTAATCAGTTTTAAATGAAACTTGGTTGTGCTTTCCTCTGTCGGGCTTTGTTTAAAGGAAAAAGTGAATTCTGCTGCCAAGTTAGAGCCATTCTGCGCTCTGAGCACCTCCAAGATTAAAATTGCAAGAGGCCCAAGATGGGATTTAAACCACTGCTGTTGAGGAAATCAGTTTCAAATTCATATTAAGGCACTTTTTTTTAAACCTCCCGAGACCAGCCTTTTTCCTGAAACTGCTTATAAAATCCATGTGTCTTTACTAGTCATTACATTATGCACAAGTTCTTCCACAACGGATTTTGATGGCTGTTATAAAAAAAAATATATATATATAATATATACATGCCCAGAATGCAGATGGATTTAAAACACTGTGTTAGGACATTGTTTATGAAGTGTTATCGAATAAAAGACTTCCCAGATGCAAACGAGTAATTAGGATGTCCACTAGCCTGGTAAGTTATCAGGACACGATGGTGCCAAACTGCATGGAAAGAGTGATTTGTTGTAATGTTATCATCTTCATTAGAGAACCAGACTGTCTGCACAGCAACATGAGCTCTGCTGAGTCTTTATATGGTGCACCAGATTCACATTTCTGTGTTTTGTTCTTTCAGAAATCACACTTTTTTTTTTTGTTTTTTTTTTCCTCCCCCATATAGACTAATTTTTATCTAAATGTAGATGCCCACATGCTTAAAAAAAAAAAAAAAAAAATTATAAGTAGGCTTGGATTCAGGCTAGTTTGCTGCAATATTGGATAATTTCAGCATTTGAAATTTTGGACGTACATGCTGTCATCTGGCAGGAATGACCTTTAAATTTGGTAATATGTTAATACTATATTTCAGATATGGAAAAAAGAGCAATACGAGGTCAGTCATATATCATATAAAATGTTTTCTATCACAGAATTAAATTATACATGCAACTTGCAGTATTACATAAAGCTTTGCCAAGAGGGTAATACATTATCCATGTAAAGGCAATCTAATTCTTGCCAATATTTCCTCTCTGTAATTAGCAACCAGTAAGTGCCTTAAATATATCTGGCATTTCTGAATCTTCTAATTCTAGTACACTGGTTGACATGAGTACATTTAAAAAAAAAATAAATAAAAATATTCCTAACCATTTTTTTTTTGTTTGTTTTTGTTGTTTTCTAGATAGACTGCATGCATCCATACACAAGTAGTGCTCAGGAGTTCAGGACAAAAAAAAAAAAACCACTATAGATCATAATTTAAATGTCTTTTAATTGGCCTGACCAGTTTTTCTGTTGACGTTGGTTCTCCTCTGCACCACATTATAAAGGAGAATAAACGAAGCACACTTATGTGGCTTTGCGAGGGTTGATAGAGTACACTGTGGTTAGCAGAGAAGTACTGTATGAATAACTTGGCCTCAATGTTCACTGGCAAGACGCCTTTCCTTGTTTAATCTAACTAAATTCCCTTCTTCTCACTTCAGTTGTAAGGTTGAAATTGTGTAATCTTGGTCCAGCTTATTGTCTAAGGACTGAAAGGTGTTCTTTTAAAAGCAGGCAATCATGATCTTCATTTTCCTGTCCACATGACCCGTCATAACTTTTTAATAGACTACGTCCAAATAGTTCATTTCTGTGAACAGACATTGTGCATAGGGTTTTTCCATCGAGTCGCATATCTGACTTGGCTGCATTCAGGTGTTTCTCCGGCCAAATCTGAGCAAACCAACCAGCATCGATTTAAAAGCACACACCCTTTGTTTTCCCTTGAGAGCTATTTGTAAGAGCAGACATTCTTATATTTTCAGCCTTAGCTGAGGCCGTTTTGGCATCTCCTTTGATCATGTCAAAGCCTTTTTATCTCGAACAGATCTCGGTTTCGAGCTACAGCCACAAAAGGAGCCACGGGCAACCGTAATCCCTTTGGGGATAGAACACACCAAAGTGTGGATTGCACAGCCTAAGAATAAGACCGGGCTGGTATCGGTGGTAACGCTTAAACATTGCTATGTTTGCAGGCTGTAGAGCTGTGCAGTGCTGGTGGCTGGATGCCAGCATGCTCTCGACGTGTCTGGGGCTGAAGCTGCACATGAGCTGTGCATGTTGGAACAGTGGTAATAAAATACTCATTCGCTTCCCAGCAGCTATGACTCATGGGGGCCGGTGTACTTTATCTTCTGGAGAGAGAGCGTTCCTCTGTTTGGGAATCGTATGCTGAGGAACGGCACACACCTGCAAGCTTTGACGCGAGCTCGCTGCCTGCTGAATGGATCAAGACTTTGGAACACGATCGTACATGGAAAACACAGAGTTTTACAACCAGACGCTGGGTTTTTTTGTTTTTTTTTTTTTTTGAATTTTTTTTTGCGTTATTGTCTCTCTAACAAGCTGAGGATGCTGCAGTCATTTCTGACCTTTTTGAATCCATTCTAGAGCATTTTCTCCCCATGAGTCATATGGCGCTGAGCTGAAATCGAACCCATATTTCTTGTGGCACTTGCTATACAAAAGCAAAAGACTGTCTCGAAAGCTCCACAGATGTGCTCGTTGCTAGCGGGCTTCGAGCCATCTGACTTTGATTTACATTGCTAGTGCAAAAGACATGTTTGTGTTGTGGACCTTAGTGCTGTCCATGATGTGGTAGCATGTTGGAGTGAGCATTGCCTCTGTAATTACACTCAGCAGTACTATGGCGCCTTGTTAAATGCCAAGCTGTTGAGTTTCGTCTCTTGCAGACTGCATGAGCACTAACGTTCCGAGCGAGGCATTTATTCAGACAGAGCGAGCACTTCCGCTAGTCTTTGGTAGGTGAGAGGTGATTGTAACAGGCCGCTTGGGTCAGTGAGAGTTTCCAACTTTGGTGTAACCGTGACTCACAGAGCCGTATCCTCTTGCTTGATGTAAATCATGACTGCTCTTTTCAACCGACGATTATTTGCATTTCCATGAAAGGTTCTGCTGACTTCCAGATGCAACCTTGTAATCGCAAGTTTCTAATCAAGACCGCTGCCCAAGTCTGCAACCACAGAACAAGGAAATCAGTAGGTCTGGAACTAGGCTTGTGTGATATTGATTTTCCGTGCTTTTTATTATTTAAAAATCACAATTAATGGTTTTAATCTTCCAAAACTGAGTATTTCCAACATGGTCAGGATTAAGGAGGACATACTATTATTATTATTACCACCACTTGTGTAGTCTGGAACTGTTTGCTGGCAGCAGAAATCGCCAACGGCTAGATGGTGGATTTTTGGGTGATTCCACAGTGATGTGGACTAAACAGTAAAAGAATATAGTGTGGAATATGTGTAATATAGGCTGTATAATCGTTTTACAAATTGGTTATCTAATATTCAAATGGCCGACAATTTGAACTGTTGATCAGCAGCTGCTCGAAGTTTTTAAGCACTGACTGGCACAGGAGATTTAAAGAAAAACATGGCATATGCAGTCTCTTTCTAATTTTCATTATTTGTAAAATGTTAAACACCTATGCAGATCATTCCAGGTATGTCAGTTGGCTTAGTGGTTTGCACGCTTGTCTCACACATCCAGGGTCGGGGGTTCGATTCCCGCCTCTGCCCTGTGTGCGCATGTTCTCCCCGCGTTTCGGGGGTTTCCTCCAAGTGCTCCGGTTTTCTCCTCCAGTTCGAAGACATGCATTGTAGGAATATTGGCATCCCTAATTGTCCCTAGTATATGAATGGACGTGTGAGAGTGTGTGCGATTGTGCCCTGCCATGGACTGGCTCCCTGGCTGACCAGGGTATCCCTTGCCGTTTGCCCCAGGATAAGCTCCCTATGACTCTGTGCAGGATAAATGGTACAGAGGATGGACAGATGGATGGATGGTACCAGCATACTCCAGTTTTAAATTTTGAGTTCTTACTCAAAATGTGTAAAAGTTGGCAGGTCTGGTAATAGTGTATATTATAATCGGAGTCAATGGACATTACAATGGACATTGTCTAAAATAAAGTAGAATTTGGTATAAAATTGTATATCACACAAGCCTACCTGGGATACATTTCTACAATTCTGCTATTTTATTTAGCTGTGTAATGGTTAGAAAAGGTGCGCAGTCTAGCTTTATGCACAGCTGGCTAAGGCTTCAAATATCCTGGGAAGGCATCCAAAACTCAGTGAAGAGCTGGCATATGGTAGCCATCTTGTCCTGGCCAGTGCCTAAAGGAAATACCAGATCCAGAGATAAATCCAGGATCTCTGGATTCGAGGGGTTGATGGCTCGTGCATAGAGTACCGCTTCACAACCTGATCCCCAGGATGACAAACCGGATTCATATCAGAACTCATTTCTGCATACCAAATAAACTCTGAAACATTGGCAGCCCATCAAGTCCACTGAGAAGTTCTCCAAATCCTTGGTCCAAGTAAAGGCTCGGGACCATTTGACGCACATGGCAAGCGCTCTAGAATAGACGTTTTTTTTTCTCAAGCTGTCACACTGCGTATAAATATAAATCTACTTTGAGACGATTTGAGGACGGGCCCCTATTTTCAGCCGGACTTCTTCACCACCAGGACTCGCTCATCTTGAGAGCGTAGTGCATAGAGGCTTTGATTGTGCCACTTCAACTAGCCTACCATTTGCACCCTTGTTTATTTGCTCGGCCATGTTGCAGCTTGAGCTAAATTTAATTCTGCATTTCCTCAGGGATAAGCCTGGTGGTTGAGATGCAGTGAGAGCGAACTGTGAGGTACCTTGTCCGTGATGTGTACACTCTATAAACCTTGAGGTCTTTCGAGGTCTTATCGGCCCTGCGTTTACAGTCTGTTTTGCCGAAGTTATACACAGCTGTGTTGCATTCCACAAGCTAGCCTTGGTGTATGATTTTAAATTCCACATTTTTTTTTCCCCCCAAGTTGCCATGTTGAAATCCAGCCTGAACAATCCACACATGGTATTAATTATGTATGCAAAATGTAATCTAAGAGGACTTGGTGTTTTCACAAAAACCTTCAGCTGTCTTTACTGTTCCACTCTGTCTAAATAGTTGGCTTTCAGATTGTTTCCTAAGGCAAGTTAGTTACTGTGCACCACATAATTTCAACATAAATCTTTCCCCCCCCCCATGACAACAAAACTCCTCCAGCATTTCTTCTGGTAACGACTAACTCTTGCCAAACCTTGCACACTTTAATTCTAGACTGCCTTATATCCACTGTGTGTTTGTGGAAAATGTGCACACCTAAAAACAACATTAACAGCAATGAATCTCTTTTCTACTTGTCTAACAACAGGGGTCTCTTTCCTGTACGTAGAAATATTCACCATATTTATGTATTGTGCTCAGAAACATTGTAGTGAACATTAACACTTAATTTTTTTTTTTTTTTTTTTTTTAATCCAAACGATGTGAATTTTCTGCCAGGACTGGAAGTCAATCAGCTGCATAAGCTGCATCAGTATCCACATTGCTGGGTGGTCTTTGCTTGAGTTACAAGGAGAGAAGACTAGCTGTGGCTCCCCGTCATGTCCACGTCCTGAACTGTTTAGCAAGCTTTGCCTATCCAAACAACTGCAACGATTACTTACTCCTCTATTTCCTTTGAATTGCTCAAAAAGCTCTCTGTGTCAAGATGCGTAGCTGGATTTTCTAGAATTGTTTTATTTATTTATTTATTTTGGTTGTCTTCTCTTTCGACTTTCTCTGGAGGTCCTCCAAAGCCCTGCGCTGCAGGAGACTCTGAGAAACCAGCGTCTTGTTTTCATCCAGTTCTTACTAAAGGCATAAGGAAGAGATGAGGTAATATTCAATGGGTTTTAAAAAAAAAATTCTCTTCCTCTTAAGAGAAGCACCGGTGTTTGAAGCATTTATTCTGCATCATTGCTGCTTCTCTTTGATCTGTTTACAGAGGCTTAAAGGACCAGTTCACGCAAGCAAACGCGAATGTCGCTTATGATTACTCGCACCTAAAGCACTTTTTCACGCTGGACTGTTTTTAGTTCAGGACGGATTAAAGGATTCCGACCGGAGAAAGTATTCGTGCAGGTCACTCAAGCGAACACAGATAGCCAACATTGATACGTCATACTTCGGACGTGCGTGTCAGCATTACGCGACGGATTCAACACTCAATAACAACAACAACATGGCGCATAGGTGTGGCTTTTACCAAGATTAGTTATTGCACTACTGTAAGAAATGAGAGCGCTGACTATTGAGGATAGTTTGGCTCGAGTAATCTCTTAAAATAAGAATCCATTCCCAGGTAAGATTTATGCAGTTTGAAGAAGGATTAACTGTGCTGGTTCACATGAGATCTCTAGTTTCCATGCACAGGCAGTTACGTTACCTTTTGTTTGGCTGAAACCTATCTTTAATGAGTCTCAGCCTGTGTAGTGTCAGAAACGTATGTAGAGGAGTAACTGCAGAGATAAGAAGTCATTCGGAAACGTGCAGGATGTATATTCTAGAGTTCCTGTATTTACAGAGTGGATGGTAAACAAATTTGGGACATAAGGTATATAAAATCTCACTTAATGGTGATTGCATGTAATTGCACGTTGAGTTTGCCTGCTATATAATATGACATTTGGTAGACTGGATGGAGACACTTAGGTACAGTACCTAATGTCCTGCTGTGTGAAGCATCAAATTTCAGGCATGCTGTTTTGCCATTTGTCTGGCTCATTAAGCAGGGCAAGCTTGGGATAAAACGGCTTTGATCAGTGCATCATTGTGGCACCGGTCATTTCATTACCTTTCACTGATGACCTTTTACAGGGTAATAATCCAGGGAAATGGCACTTATATTGATTTAGTTGTTTGTCCAGAATAGGGATGTCACGAGAACTGATACTTCGGTACCGAGGTTGCAATTCTTCCGGACCTGATGGGGGCAGCAAATACGCGCGAGTGTTTTAGTTGGTCCACAAGTTGTGAAGAAGAAGAACAATGCCTACAAGCACACGTGGAAACCTACAAAAGATTAGCTTAGCTTAACAAGTTTAGCTCCGCCCCGACTCGTTGAGAGGGAAAGAGAGGAAAGCTAGTATCGGTTTCCGGTGTGCAACCGATGCTACCGTTCATTTCAAACAAAGCGAGGAAACACCTGGAATTTGGTGAAGCACCTGAAAGACGGTCCTATATTATATTTGTTTGAGGCAGCTGCGTTGTGGCTGTGAAACCAGCTAATGTTTTGCTCCATGTAATGTTAGAGATAGCCAGTTATTTGTTAACGACGCTAACGTATTGCGATGTTATAAACTACCTCCGAATGGGTCACCATGCATCGCCATTCAGCCCGTGTCCTGTCGGCTAAATGTAGCCTAATGTCACTAATAATTATTCAAATGTTCATGCTTTTAATAAATCTTTTTGGTCTGCCACCATATCAGTGAATTTAAACTAATGCTTGCATTCAGAGTATAAGGTGTGTGTGTGTGTGTGTGTGTGTGTGTGTGTGTGTGTGTCTGCGTGTTTAGGAGTGCACGTCCACTCATTATCAGACAGTGTTTGATAACTAAAATATCCCCCCTCTCCCTCTCCCTCTCTCTCTCTCTCGCTCTCTTTCTTTGCCAGTGTCAGCCAGAGGAGGATGTCCTCCGGGAGAGTTTTTTTTTTTATTTTATTTTTTAAATTTTATACCACACCGTGGTATCGACTTTGGTATCGAGTATCATGTACTTTTGGTGGTATCGGTACCGACTACTAGATTTTTGGTATCGTGACATCCCTAGTCCAGAAACTCTGCATAGGATTGATGCATAATAGTAGCACATGCTACGCATTGTGTCATGCACCAAACTTTTTTTTTTTTTTTTGGTGCGTTCCATAAATGTGTCAAGTACCTTTTTTCCACCGTTTTTGTAGCCCCCCCTCCTCTCCACACATTTTCCCTTGTAAAAAAAGGATTGTGTTGAGTGCTTCACTCTGAGTCATTGGAGGGAACTACGCTTAGACTTGCCTGGCTCGCAAAGGGTGCTAATAAGGGACTGTAGTGTGGCATGGATGAACATGTCTGACTAAACAGAGCTAAGGCCTCAATTAAAAGAAAGTGTCTGTTATTTACAAATCTTTTCTAAAAAAAGGTTGTTGAGGTAAATCTGTGGTATTTATAGCTTCATTCGCAACCGGCTTCTCGTGCAAGTCACCTTGACCCTCCTGGCTATTTTGAGTCGAACCTTTCCATCTCTCCTTAAACAAACACCAGATAGCAGGCATCAAATGCTAACAATGCTTTTTATAGCAGTAGGCGTTGGCCACGCTGATCTTTATGTCAGTAAACGGTAGATGACAAAGCTTCTCTTTTTGTCATGGCACGGAGAGAAAAATCGGTTTTGCAGTCGTTAAGTATTAAGTATTGTCGAGCTCTCCGTGCTCATGCGGAGTCTGGATTTTAATGGAGTCTCTGAAATCTGGCAGGGTTCGTGCATTCCTCAGCCTTTTCGGAGCTGTTTGTCCGACTCTTAGGAGGCCTCTTTCCCCCTCAGGTCTCTCCCTGAACACTCTCTCTCTCGCTGTTTCTTTTCTTCCTTGCATTGTAATGCATGGTATTTATAGGCTGCTGTTTGTGGCCTTTAGCTGTTCACATAACAATAAAGGCTAAGACTTGTTCAAGCTCGAGCTGTCCCGAGACCGGGCGTTGTAATAATGACTTTAGATGTTCTGGACGAAACCACAGCAAATCTAGAGAAAGCCGTATACACACAGCTCCTGGCTCACTCAAGAATACACTCGGTTCAGTGATGGGACGTTAGTTTGAGTGTTTTTGGATGACACCGTGGTCTATTTCAGGAGACTGGCTGCCGAACATGTGGGCTGTGAGATGAGTCAGAACGCATGGTAAATTCATCCACGTGCGTGCGTTCCATAGCCTGATCTGTACCACGTCGCTTCACACTCATCCGGCCATTACGCTCATAAATGTTCAGTTCATTTTAGCATGAATTTGCAGATCATACATCTGGTGGGCATATGTGATAGAGTTGTGTGTGTGTTTTTTTTGTTTGTTTATTTTTCTTCTGTTACCATGTTAAAATCAGAACGCTACTTACATAAGTTTTAAGAAGTATTTGGTTAAATTGTGTAATACTCTGACTTTATAACTCCATTTATAAAGTGAGTAAGACATTAATAATTATTCTACCACATTGCTTTTGAATTCTGGAATCTGATTGGTCAGAAGGTGTGGATTATTTTTGTATAACATCACCGGTAGTTCTGGCTGTAATATGAACGATAGGAAGTCCCTCCAGGACTTGGCGATTTTAAACACAAAATCAAGCTAACGCCGCAATATTCGGAGGAGCTTGCAATTTTTCACAATTATTATAGATTTTCTGCCGATTTGGGCCAAGACTTGTCGTGTGATGTCATCACAACGCACATTCAGCCAAAGCCCTCTTCGTTTCATGTGTGTCGAACATGAGTACAGCTAAAAGGTCTCATTTACCAACAAACATCAACGCAAAACAACGTTGTGCAATTGCAAGTTCGCTAATTCAAGTTTTTGAAAAAGCACAAAAGAATCCGTGTGCAATTTTTGAAAAAAGCCGCAGCAAAATCGAGCATTTTTGGCCGCAACGATCAAAAAACTCTGACTGGATAAGCTCTCGTTCTAATACGTTATTGTTTCTATAGTAACAGCTCATACACAGGGACTTGTATGGCAAAAGCTCCAAATAATCTAAGACTAATAATAATAACCAAATTCAAAAACAGGACGTTTAACAAAATAATTCTTATATATTGATGTCCTGTGTTTTATCTGAACTTTATTTAACATTTATGGGAGGAGTCTCTGTTGTAACTGCGCTCAGTGTATGTTATGCTTTCTGTTTTCTCTGTAAAATGTGTGTGTGTGAGAGAGAGGGGGAGAGGGGGCTGGTGAAGAATGACTGTTTATTGCAGCTGTAGTGTAGGTGAGAACCGGAACTAACCTGTTAGAACTAACTTATATAGTTAGATTTAACTAACATTAAATCTAACAATAAACCGTTAAAATGCGTATATATTAGAAGCATCTCGTTCATAATATAAACGTGATGAATAAATTGAGGCTGTATGACCTGTATATTGCCTGAACTAGAGGTGGCCAGTCTCTCTCTGTCTCTCTTTCTCTCTCTCTCTGTCTCTCTATCCCTCTCTCTCTCTATCCCTCTCTATCCCTATCTTTCTCTCTCTCTATCCCTCTCTATACCTCTCTTTCTCTCTCTGTCCCTCTCTCGCTCTCTCTATCCCTCTCTCTCTATCCCTCGCTTTCTCTCCCTCTATCCCTCTCTCTCTATCCCTCTCTCTCGCTCTCTCTCTATCCCTCTCTCTCTATCCCTCTCTCTTTCTCTATCCCTCGCTTTCTCTCTCTCTCTCGCTCTCTCTATCCCTCTCTCTCTATTCTCTATCCCTCTCTCTCTATCCCCCTCTCTATATCCCCCTCTCTCTCTATCCCTCTCTCTCTCTATCCCTCTTTCTCTCTCTCTCTATCCCTCTCTCTATCCCCCTCTCTATATCCCTCTCTCTCTATCCCTCTCTCCCTCTCCCTCTCTCCCTCTCCCTCTCTATCCCTCTCTTTCTCTATCCCTCTCTCTCTATCCCTCGCTTTCTCTCTCTCTCGCTCTCTCTATCCCTCTCTCTCTATCCCTCTCTCTCTCTCTTCTCTATCCCTCTCTCTCTATCCCTCTCTCTCTGTCCCCCTCTCTCTCTATCCCTCTCTCTCTCTCTATCCCTCTCTCTCTCTCTCTCTCTCTCTCTCTCTCTCTCTCTCTCTCTCTCTCTCTTGCTCTCAAACACACACACACGGGTCCCTATATATGATTTTTTTTTTAAAAATTCCATCAAAAGAGTAATCTTGCATTTAAAAAAATGTTTACATTTTAGTTTTATATATATCTATATATTTTATGTCTGCAGATTTAAATGGGTAATTTTTAGAAATCTGTACAAAAAATTACTAAACATTTTACCATTGTAAAGATTCAAAACAGCCGAAAACTTGTAAAGTTCGTAATTATTATTAAATAAACATTAAAATCAAACTCCTCTCTGAAAAGTGTATTATGACGTAATTCATCAGAACACTGATATTATATCTTTATGTCGTCATTCCCGGTCTGAACCCTTTCGGATTTACAGTTATTTTTATACATGGCTTTTTTTCTTTTTTTTTTCCCATTTCATAAGATGAAGAGTAATTCGGATAATTGGCTGCTTACTTGTTTCTTGAACGGTCGTCTTATTGAATTATTCCGATGACCTACGTACATCACTGCAGTTTATTTTCATTGCGAAGCTACTGGCCCTGTTCGTAATATGCTGCTAATATCCATGTGTAAAACTGTAAACAAAACAAGAACCGAGACTTCGGTGTGGGACGAATCCGCAGCCGTGTGCCCAGACTGGGCTGAATGTATTTAATAGCTGTTCCACTGACCTTGTACTGCAGCACTGCTTGATGGGTGACATTAATTTGTCAGCCTGCCTCGCCGTGCCAGGAGCACTTTTCAGCACCTTGATGTGCTTGTGTATACATGCTGCTGCCCCAAAGACAAATAACGCTTTCGGACCACTGCGTGCTCCCATCGCTGTCTCCCTCACTAACAATGAGCTAAATGTTAGAAGATCGAGGAGAGGAGAAACCTAATAAAACGTCTCCTGCCTTGTTTTTATCTAAGGATTAACAGAGCCATGTTTACCTTCTCCAGCTTTAACGAGCTTAGCAGTAACTGGAAAGGTCTCTGACATTTTGATTACAGGGACCCAAATGTTTGCATCAGCTATCTGGTACTTCTTTAATACGGGTTACTCAATTAGTTTGAGGTTTTTTTTTTTTTAAATCTTCACAAATATGTGTTGTAACCTGGGGAAAATGTTTTCTATATAAAATGTTTTCTGAAATATATTTTCACATATCTCAACCAGAAGTCAAAAGGATTTTAGGATTTTAAAATCTGGTTATCCCTAAAAGTAAAAGTGAAAGTTTTTTTCCCTTCTTTTGCCCGAATTTAGTTGTAAAGGAAGTTCTAACTGACTGAAAGCAGTAGGTATGGCAGTGATGTATGCTTGTGAGATTGTGTGCAATAAGCCATCATTCTGTCGTGCCCCCTAACTATTGCTGGTTGATGACAGTAGCTGTGTTTCCATCCACGTATTTTTTATGCAACTTTTAGGATATCACATTCAAAAAAAAAAATGCTGGATGGAAACACCAAATGTGAATAAAATCTCCAAACTGCGAATAAAAACCGTTTGCACTCAATTGAGGCGGATCATTTTTTATTCGATAAGAAGACTCCGATGGAAACACATTTGCTGAATAAATTCCTCGACACGCATCAAAAAAAATGTCGTGACTTTGCATCAACAAATCAAGTGATTGGAGACTTGGCTCAGAAAAGAACAGAGAGAAAAGAGAGCGAGAGCATTTTCCCTGGAAGTGACTATTTGTTCTCTCGAACACATGGGATGGAAACGGTGTGAAACGGTTTCATTCGCAAATGTTTTATGCGATCGGTGTTCCAATTTTAAGCATAACTTAAATATCCTACTTGGATGGAAACATAGCTAATGTTGCCCATAGGGGAAAAAATACCAGACGCTGGGTGTGAGTCAGCTGTAGATGCTAGTCACTAACATTGGCATGTAGTCAGTGTTTGTTTTTGTTTATTTATTTATTTGTTGCTTCATTTATTCATTAATCATCCAAAGTCAGGAATGCTTGCAAAACCGAAGTCTGGATCGTAAATAGACCTAACGAGTTATTAGCTGTACCTTAGCTCGTTATAAAACATTAGTTAAATTATATAAACTACACATGCATGTGCTCTGTGTTAAACGTCAGCGGAGATACTAGAGTTCTTGTGAAGTGAAATATCCCTTATAGAACCCATTGTTCTACTTTCTTAATTTAAACCTCCAATCATCTTTTACGAGTGAAGACATTCACAGCTTTATCTGTTTGGCAAGCACGGACAAGGGAAGTTAAGTCAGACAACCAGCTATTAACATTGTTACAAGAATACCAGAAGGAAACACTTATTGCTATATAGAACACAATTTATTTTTGTCGATCTTAAAGCTGCAGACACCATCATTGTACTGTAGCTGGAAAACTAGTGTTTGCTCAGCCCAAGCCTGCTATAAAGGACTCCAAATGGAGTATATCAGGTGTTCAGTGCTAGTGCATAGCGCTGTGATTCGGACTGCGGCTGCTACCGAACATGCCTACTATCCTACTACTCATGTCAGATTTCTCAGTATTCATCAAACAGTAGCCGAGAAATACCTACTGCTTCCACCGAGTTCTTGAAGTATGGAACCAACGCACACTGCGCTATCCCATAAGGCAACGGGACTGGCGCAGAAGAGCTGTCCGAATCAAAACTGGCGGAATCAGATATGGTGGTGACTCTTTTTAAATGTACGTGCTAAAGATATTAAAAGTTGTTCCTTGTGGTTAAACTGTACTCGTTTTAACAACACCTGAGTTAATCGTTAACTTGTTGGAGGTTTAAACAAGGAAAAAAAACTAACAGGTGCTCTGATCTAGTGGGCTCTTTAAGTTTTTGTGGTTATGATGATGTAGTAGGTCACGTGACTATGCGAGGATGGCGGATGTAGTATGTCCTGATTGTATTCATATTACACACATATATACTGATCGGTACGTGCTGTATCAGCGGCAGAGCATTAGGTAGTAGGTACTGTCACATTATGCGATTTCGGACACAGCTTGGGTGTATCCTGGATATCCAGGCTGTATTTCCACCCTAAGCGGGAGGTGAAATCAGCAAGGTATACATAGCAATAATCACTATATCCAATATCCATCACTATACACATGTACATGTTTAGTTACAACATGTAGTACTTTCTAGCTTGGCTACCGTTAGGTTTCTGATTCCTTAAAGCATTAACAAATAGAATATCAGCTCTCGCTGCGGTGTTGTGGCTGATGGCGGGTACAGTGAACTGTTTGTCGGGTTTCTGAGGGTGGGAGCACCTTCCTGTGAAATTTGTTAGATTCATGAGAATGTAGAAACTGGACCTCTTTGAAATATCAGATCAGACCAAAGAGCCACTGTCTGTACACTGAACTGATCTCAACAGGCTCGACTTCCTTTCTCAGTTTGGACAGTGTAATATCAGAGTTTGATGCAGTGTTCGGGATGATTGCATTCTGGGATGACGGCTTAACTAAAAATGAAAGAAAGCGCTCATTTGATGGTTGAGCTGTGCTTCGCAGAAATTTTTGCTGAAATCAGTGATGGATTATAGCTTCAGCTTGTGGTTTGGAGAGCTCCAATTGTGCTGCTCTAAGCAAAGCTTTTCCTCCTGCAAAACCACCATTGGATTTTACATGATGAAAGTCCTGACAACTCGTGGCCTCAGGCTCAAAGCCGTTCTTATTTTTAGGTACTGGATTTAGATTTGGTGGAGTTTGGTTTAATGTCCCACAGGATATTTTATTAGTCATGTCCACATCAGGTCAATGTTTGTGCATGTCAGGGTTGGACAAATCATAAATCCATTAACTCACCCACCACGCAAATAAGCTTTATGGAGAGGCCCATTCCCATGTTTTGGTGCCTGGGAAACTATTTATTTAAGAAGTATTAGATAACAACTTATGGAGAAACCCAAAATACAGTAGGCTGAAATATTGTGTTTTCAGGACATTGATACAACGTACAGAGCAATACTGGGGCTGATGGGAGGTGGAGCGCAAACGTTTGTGCCCACTCAGGACAAAATTAAGAAGACAAAGACATTGTGCCTAATGACTAATGAGACTTTGCGTGTTAGGTATCACACACGTTCCTTTAAGAGGTCGACCGATTGATCCGTTTTGCAGATTAATTGGCCCTGATAATTGATTGCTGGAACTACCAGTTGTCAGCAAAAATCCACACCAGTAGTTGTTCCCGGTTGCGTCCATCGCGTGAGCAGCTGAGAACGGTCCGCTGTCATTATACAGTACGAGAGCGGCCTCTAGAGGTGAAATAAAAACCGTCAGTGACTAATTTTGTTGTTATTTGAAGTGTTTTTTATTCATTTTGGACGGCTCTGTTTTGATTTGTTATTTGGAGTGTTACTTCTTGGTTCAGTTTGAATGTTTATCTTTTTATTTACTTTAATATTTATTAATAGTTAATATATATTAATATTTATATATTTCATTTAAAGAAGTACAGTACATTTTCATGGTCCAGTCAGTTCTGTTTTTTTTCCTAATAAATTTGTTTTTCGTCCTGTATCAGTTTTAAAATCTATAGGTTGATTAATATGTTATCGGCAGGTACTGCCCAACTTGGGTATCGCGATCAGTAAAAGCCACCTCTAGTTTCTTTATCACAGTTACCAAAGATTGTCAAATAGTGTATCTAAAGATGTAAGTCATAAAAAAAAAGTTTCAAACGAACACCATTTTCTAAATGTGATTTAAATCTTCTCTAATTACTTGTACCCGTCTTTCACCTTTAAAATTTCCTCCAAACACTTGAGCAGCTTTTTTTTTTCCTTAATTTTTTATTTTTTTATTTTTTATTTTTTAATTCTGTCAGTTAAAATATCTACCACTATTCTTTCTGACATGTCTGGTCAAAACAAAATAGTTGGCAAATCTTCGCTGATTTCTTCTTGACATACCTCCAGGTCACAGACTAAAGAGGGGAAAAACTGAATAAATGAGAGGAGAAATATAACAAGTGTAAATACTTCCAGACAGGTGCACTGCATGATATGATTATGTAATTAAATAAATTCTGAACAGACCTGGTTGACCTTGAATTTGGATAAAGATGGCAAGAGGGAAAGATCTAAGTGAATGGATTTGAAAGAGAGAGCAGGAACTTCAGGCACAAAGACTGCTCAACTTGCTGTGTTAGAGCAGCAACCGTGACTAAAGTGACATTTGCCTTCATATTTATGGGAAAGTCTGTAAATATGGTGGAAATTGTGGCTGACAACGGACATTCAGTGATCGTGACGGTCGTGTGTTAGTGCGATATGTAAGGAAAACAGAAAAGCTGCTGTTCATGTGCCTGAGAATGTCAGTGCAGGATATGATACAGAACAGACACTTTGTTGATGTTTTTTTTTGTTGTAGCTATCAGATGTCATACAATAACTGTCTTCTACTTTTGCTGTCATGTTTTTAGCAGAATACCGCCACGTTCCATATGAGCTCTTTTTTTTCTTCTTCTTTTTTTTTCTTTTCATGGAGGATGGGGTGGTCATTTGAACTTGAGTGTACATAGGATCACATGAAGTGTAAATAGAGTAACGTATAAGAGAAAAGATCCTCTTTTACAACTACAATGTACTATAGACTAAATTCAGAGTTCTCAGTAACTCAAAGACTTGCCGTTATTAAAGTACATTAGTGGTTTAAATCGAGTCATGCCTGTGGTTAATGCTTCAACTCGATCAGTTTCACTGAAATAATAAGATTGGGTGTCTCCAGAGTTTCTGTTCAATGCTGAGCTCGGGTTACTGTCCGTGTGCAGTTTCACACGGACAGTAATGTATACATTATATATGTGTGTGTGTGTGTATATATACATATATATATATATATATATATATATGTGTGTGTATATATATATATATATATATATATATATATATATATATATATATATATATATATATATATATATATATATATATATATATGTATGTATATATATATATATGTGTGTGTGTGAGTGTGCACGTGTGTGTGTACATGTTGCCCTGCGATGAACTGGTGTCCCATCCAGGGTGTATGCTCCCACCTTTCTCCAGACCATTTACCGTATTCTCCCACCTTGTACCCAGTGTTCCCAGGATATGCTCCAGATCCATCACAACCTTGTCTGGATAAAGCTGCCGCCACCACCACCACCACTACTACTACCTCCACCACCACTTTTATTTATTATTATTATTATTATTATTATTATTATTAAATGGTAAATGGTCTGCATCCATTCACACACACACACCAATGGTAGCAGAGCTGCCACGCAAGGTGCTAACTTGCCATCAGGAGCAACTTGGGGTTCAGTGTCTTGCCCAAGGACACTTTGGCATGTGGAGTCATGTGGGCCGGGAATCGAACTGCCAACCCTACCATTAGTGGACAACCCGCTCTACCACCTGAGCCAAAGCCGCCTAATAATAATAATAATAATAATAATAATAATAATAATAATCACCAGTACTACTACTACTACCACCACTACTACTACTTCTGCTGCTGCTGCATGTTCACAGCGTGTTTTTGCATGATGATATTCTGCTTCCTGGACCATTACAACATAACAAAGTGCTTTCTTGTAAGTAGCTTTAATTTGAGAGATGAAATCCAGCCGTACATTTTAATCTGGACCAAAAATTGAAGATATTATTCCTGTCCAACTGCCTAGTAATTTATGAGTGAGATTGAAGTTGATGGCCACAAAATCACTAAATCATCCATCTCTCTCACTTGGCCTGGCTCATGCTGTCTGCTAATCTTGGCAACGGAGCATTGTGGATGGAAAGTAAAACGACACGCATAAGGCTGGCATGGCTGATCTGGTAAACAAGTACGTCTAGAAAGTAAATAAGTGAATAAAGGCAGTCATGATATGCAGCAAATTGTTTACACAGGCTAAAACTGATTTAAATCACATTTTCTAATGCTCTCTAATCAGGAACACTGCGCACTGTTTGGCCTTCTCACGGTGTTGAGGACGGATATGTCTCTGGATGATTCCCTTGCGCCGCTATCAAAATCGCAGGCAACGGACGTCACAGTTTCCACTGTTTAACTTAGCACTGTTTACACATTTACAGTACATCCTGTAACACATGGCACATTTTGTTTTTGTTTTTTTCTTCTTCTTCTTTTTTTTTTTTTTTATTAATTTGATGCTCTATATGGCGTACAATGATTGAGTTTACTTGGCTGCATGCGTTCGGAGCTGCTGCTGCTGCTGTTGTTATTTTCTCTCTATGATCAGATAAATTCAAACAAATCATGGACACCAGTGTTTTACTCTTTCTCTCTGGTCTTTACATTACAGAGTTTTTAATTCTTCATGTCACAGCCTCTTACTCTCATTTGTGTGCCCAAAGCTATTCGAATGGGGCCATCTAAGCCACTCAATATGTTTAAGGAACCATTTGCAGACAGACATTTTCACTTAGGGGTGTACTCACTTTTGTTGCCAGCGGTTTAGACATTAATGGCTGTGTGTTGAGTTATTTTGAGGGGACAGCAAATTTACACTGTTACACAAGCTGTACACTCACTACTTTACATTGTAGCAAAGTGTTATTTCTTCAGTGTTGTCACATGAAAAGATATAATCAAATATTTACAAAAATGCGAGGGGTGTACTCACTTTTGTGAGATACTGTATGTGGTAAAAACAAAGCAGTGGATATATTCAGTTCCATTTAACTTGTGCTGTGCTAAGCTTTAAAAGCTGAGGAGAAGCACAGATGCAAGTCTTATCTGTTGTTCAGTGATAAGACTATTTTTACACAACAGATAAGCCACCAGACCGGGTTAAGCTGAACCAGTGACATCGGGCCTTTAATGTAGCTACACATATGCCATACGGCAAATTAATGTCATGACAGGTTTGTAGACTAATGAGTTCTTCGATTGTAAAAGAGGTGATGAGTGGTAGAACGTCATGTGTAAAGTCAAGCTTTTTTTCAGTCTGATTTACTTAGGATATATGTAAGAAATGCAGTGGAAATTACAGATGGCTGTTTTACAAAACAAAATCGTTAGATTTGATGATTTTTATTTATTTATTTATTTTTATTTTTTGGGGGGGGGGCTGGTTTTTGTAAGTTTCTTGTGCAGTTTAATAATTTTTATTAAGCAATATTTCACCAAATTGCTTTTTATTAAGTCACATAGAATACCATGTTACCATGTAAAAAAAAAAAAAGCTTATGTTAAAATACTATTGCTACTGCTTTAGCTCCTCCTTTTCTTCTTCTTTTACTACTACTACTAGTAGTATTAGTATTGCTACTGCTACTACTACTACTATTAGTCCTACTACCACTATTACTGCTGATACTACTACTATTAATATACTTCTACCGTTACTACTCCAACTAATACTACCACAACTATTACGATCAGTACTACCATTAGTACTATTACTGCTACTACTACTACTATTACTTCTAATACTACTTCTGTTAGTAGTACTGCTGTTACTTTAACTAATAGTACTTGTATTACTGTAACTACTACTATTACCATAGCTACTATTACTACTCCTACTCCTACTATTACTACTCCTACTATTACTGTTACTACTACTTGAGAATGTAGTGGCACCCATTCTCACTTCACTACTTAAGAATTAGCATGCCTTTTAACCTGAGGAGAAAACCTGTATTTCTGATTAAATTACTGCTACTATTATTCCTAGTAGCACTGCTGCGATTACTACCGCTTATATTGCTACAACACTTAAGAATGTAACGGCATGTGGTGTGACTTCACTACTTAAGAATTAGCATGGCTTTTAGCCTGAGGGAGTGATTGACCTTGGCCTTCCTGCAGTCAATGCAGTGCTAGTTTCCTCACAAAGAATTGCCCAGAGTCTCATTTCTTACTTTATCTGCTTAAGCAACATGAAGCAATCTATACAGAATAAAGTTGAGTAAAGAGAAGCCAAATCTGCAACGTGAAAACTTATAGCCTTAATCTTTTGAATGACCTGAACCGGTTCGTTGTTTTTCTTTGATTTTCCTTAGTAGAGATGTGAAACGCTCTAAAGAAATATCTCCGAGGTCTGCTCAGTGTGGAGCTGTGGCTCTCTTGACCCTGTAACTGTGAGCTGCTTTGCTTCCCTTGTCAAATACGCAACGGAGCATTGTTTATTCTCCGTGAGGCTTTTATAGAGAAAGGACAGGATAAGTACACACATCTGGTACGGATGTCATGTTTGCGTTGTCCCAGAGGCCTCCTGTTCATAATTATTGTTCCTGTTGCTTTGATGGTTGCCAAGCAGGTAGAGTCTCCTCCATACCTCAGCCTGTGCCGATGTCAGACCTAATAAGGAACCTGGTGCTGGATTGCCAGCTGTTAACTGGACCTGCGTGTACTTTGACAAGTCTTATCAACTACGTTTGTGCTTGTTTTTTTTTTTTTTTTTTTTTTAGATGCCCGGCTTAGTGTCATGCCCCGGTGGTCTAATAGTGATTGGGATACTCGTTCTATCCTGCGTCCACGTCAACTCTGAGATCTTGAGCAATGAAGGTAAGAACCGCTGGACGCTGTGAGTAAATGCCTCGTTCTTGACGGAAAAATGTTGTTTAGAGTTTTCTGAGTTTGCTTATGTTAAGCACCTGCATCTCCTCTAAATAAATCTTCATAGTAACTTCTGCCAGAGCATAACCATGTCTCTAGCTTTTGATCAAACTCAAAGAACTGATATCAGCCAAGACAAGTATTAAAAAAAAAAAAAAAAATTTTAGCCCAAACCTGAGGCCCAGTTATGTCGTATTTTGCGCAAACAATACGCATCTGTTGTAAGAAATCAAGCTGAGAGCAATTCCCCATGCATCATTTATGGCTCATACAAAGATTTCAAGCTCTCTGTGTGTGTGTGTGTGTGTGTGTGTGTGTGTGTGTGGCAGTATTCCTTCTGGCCCAATGAGGAGAAATGTGAGAAATGTGGTGGGCCTTTAAATGATATACTTCTGCCAATATTCCCTGAAAGCAGACATTGAGCATGACCGTTTCTGGAATACAGTTAGACCCAGGGTGTTGGAGGCCAGCCACCCCTCAGTGCATATGTGCGTATTTGCCTCTTTGTCCAGCACTTGGCACTAAATGCCTGTTATTCCATCCCTGATATAAATTTTGTGGGCTGAAAGGGCAGTAAAGGAGGGTAACATAAACAGTCTGAGTCTCTTCCAGAGTGGAGTTACAGTCTTGCTGACCGTACGATCGTCGATTTGCTCATTTAGGGCAAGGAGGTTGCCATTACAAACGGCATACTTTTCACATTATCTGATCCACATGGGTAATACTGTACCATAAGATCAAATCCAAGGAAAACGAATGCGTTTTATTCTCCGTGTTCTTCATCGGTAAAAGCTATCTGTTTAGATTGAACATGGTGTGTATTTTGATAATTGTATGTTCTTGTAGTTCAACAGTAAAACGGACAGAAGTAACTTCAAAGCACATTTATTTCCCGAAACCGTTTGCTCATATTCACTTCGCTGTGCTAATCTAGAATACGTCAAATCTGATTGTGATAATGCTACATGTACAGCCCAGTTTCAGCCTCTGTCGTGTATTCTTGTGTAGTTTCAGATGTACAGTTTGGCACTCTGGGCTCCACCGTGACGCTGACCTGCAGAGGCTCTCACCAAGGGTACGTTCCCATCTATCACACTGTGTAGCTGCTACGTGACACAGCTGAGCCAAGTCTTCCAGTAAACACTGATAACTTCATGCTTCACACCCTGCTAGCTAAACACACAGGCCAATTTGCCGTAGTCCAATCACACTGAATCCCTTCACACTGACTCCCCAGACTCTGAAATTGGCTGCAGTAGGCTACCGCTTGGACCAAATCGATATTCTCAGTCAATACCTGTAATATCCATGGGAATACTGCGGGTTGTGCTAATTTGGCCGCTATGGGCCAGGATAAGTGAAGCGATTGAGGGATTGATTGTAAGTTTTGGCAGGTCTGCGGTGGTATGGACACACAATGGGAGCTTAGTGCGGACGAGGCAGACTCACCCCGGCTGGGACGGCTCTCTGACGCTCACCAACACCACACGCAGCATGGAGGGTAACTACAGCTGCCACGAGCCGAGAGGAGGAGCCCTACTGCAGAGCATCACACTGCGTCTGGGCTGTGAGTGAACACTGCACTTCACTAAACTCATTTTGGAGCAACTTGTCCAGTTTCTTATAAAAATGTATAAAATGTATAAAACAGTGTACAGAGTTGATTGTAGATTTTAAGCCACTATTGATTTGATTTCATTTCACTTTTCATTTCATTATTACTGGAAGCATAGACTCTTACAGTTTAGTTTTCACACTTTCTATTTGCATGTCTTTTGTTTTTTTTTGTTTGTTTGGTTGGGGTTTTTTTGTTTGTTTTAAAGTACTGTACATTTATACAGCTCTTTGTTTTTCCCCCCATAACATGTTGAACATAACATTGTTCAACATTAGGCTATATTGGTGGCTATAGTTTAATAGTCAGGAAATTTATTGGTGAAAAAGGAAGCACTTCAGCAATGTCCTGCTCAAACTGTGGGCCGATGCCCCTGGAGACAGTAAGTGTGTGGTGGTGAAACTCAAAACACTTCCTGTCACAGGAAATCACTGCACAACACAGCACTCCCGCTTCCTGTTAGGAAGGGCGAGATCAAGTTGAGGGTTTCAACCTGTGCCCTGTTCCCAAGAATTTACCAAGAAATCTGCCTGCTGTGATGACACTGTGGACGGTGTGTTTCGCACGTGTTTGATTGCCTGGTTGCTTGCTTGTGTCTTGCAGATGCCCCTGAATATCTGAGTGTTTCCTGTAAACTGCCAAGTCACTTCAAAATGCTGTGCACGTGGACACAAAGAGTTAGGACACACTTACCCACCAAGTACATCTCCTCATACAGGTGGGGTCACGTGACAAAACCGTGTCACTCATCACACTGGTTAGAGCAAGACTATACAGAAATGAGTGCTGTCAAACAGTGACTATATCAGAGTACAAGACATAATCCATGCTGAAGTGAAATGAACATGCTCTCAAAGGTGCCACGATTAACGCTAATCTGATGTACATCTCTTTGATTAATCTGTTTATCACCCTCCTACCTTCATCCATGCAATCATTGTGAGACACGTATATGCCTTATTGTTTTAGAATAAGCATTAATATTAACTTGGGCCATATTTACTTCAAAACATGCTAATTAGAGCGATTTTAGCTACGATATGTGCTATACAATATGCGCCACGGTGTAGCTAGCTGTGGTCAATTCAGCATGTGTTCTGTTAAGAGTGAACACAGGGAAATTGTGTGAAGGTAAATAAACGTGAACACACTGATAAATTCTTCCATATCTGGGGACCCAGTGTTGTTCGGCTCTTCGAACGGCCTGCGTGTGCTTTTACTTCAGCTGTTGGGTTTTAATGGAAATGATTAATGAAATGTGTTTGGAAAACATTTGGAAATGATTTTAATTCATTCATGATGTGTCTTGGTAAAGTGTCTGCAAAATGGTTTTCAAACATCAGTATGCATTTGAAATCTTCCCCTTTTACTCCCCTGACGTTTAACTCCCCGTGTTGTTTATTGTGCCAAAAATAACGCTAGGGATTAAACATGGCCTGCAGTTGTAAAATCACAACGCACACAAGGTGTCCGCTTAAAATGTCTTAAGTTCCTTAATGTCAAAATAAGGCAATAAAATGTCTTAAATTCACATTTCAAAGGTCTTAAAAATGCAACCGAACCGACACCGTAAAGCAGGTTTAGATGTTATTTTGGCTCGTTGCTGTTTGAGATGGTAAAGCCGTGTCACCGTGTTGCACTCAGTGTGCGTGCGTGCGTGTGTGTGTGTGGGGCTCGGTCCACAGTAACTGCCGCTCCACACCAACTTCATCTCTGCCTGTGCTGTGGGTTTGAGTCGCTTTTAACGTGGATTTAGACACAACACGCGCCAGATGCACTTTGGTTTTACGTTAGAGTAATCTGAAACATTTTTGTGGGCAGAGGTTTACAGCATTTCACCTGGTTGGTAATGAGAAGTGAATTGTTGAAAACTGTTGCCAGCTAAAAGCAGGTCTTCCTGTGGTTTTCCGCCAAAATAAAAGCCACAAGGTCTGACGCATAAAAGGGAATTAAGTCAGAAATATATAACTATTGTTATATATATATTTATATTTATATATTTTTTTTCTTCTTCTTCTTTCCAAAAATGGATGTCCATTTATAGCCCTACTTGTTACATTACCCTGGCATTAAATTACAAAAAAACACTCGTAAACACTGCTGCGAGGGGGTTTCTAATACCGCTGCTGAGGGAGCGATGATAAAGTCGACATCTTTTTCTCTTCTGATTGCCGTAATCCATCTCCCCATTTTTTTTTTTTCCCCTCTCTTAGAAAGTCATGTGAAGGAAATACTGGATTTTTCTTTTTTCTTTCACTGTTCGAGCAAATGTTAATGCTAAAAGGATATTTGCTCTGGTCTCCCATATCCCTCTATAGACGTTTACCCTGTTATAGTTTACTTCAACCCAGAAATAGATGTATATGTATGAACACAATCTGTTATAGCTGATGTATCGTGTAGCATGATTGACATGACGTGCAGGTCTTACATGTTCTTGGGGAAATGTCTTGAGTATGGTATTAAAAAGTATTACATTTGAAGTGCTGATACCTGCAGATACCCTGCACAACATTTTACACTTTTTAAAAATGTATGTGTTTATTTATATATTTATGGTTTGTTGGGATTTTTTTTTTTTTAAAGAAGAAAAATCCCTGAATGCATATGCAATAAAGAACAGTACTAATCAAGCCCATTGATTATTATACAGTGGTGCTTGAAAATTTGTGAACCATTTAGGATTTTCTTTATATCTGCATAAAAATGACCTAAAACATCATCCGATTTTCCTAAAGTCCTAAAAGTAGACAAAGAGAACTCAATTAAACAAATGAGAGCAAAATATTATACTTTATACTTTATTATACTTTATACTTTATGTGCTTTATATTACTTTCAAGCACCACTGTAGATGTTAAAAGCTCCATGAGCCGATTAAGACATTTGTCTTTTTTTCCTTTTTATTTTCTGACCTGTTGAATCACACTTCAGTGTCCATGTATAACTTAATTCATGCACGTGTGTGCCACGCACTTTTGAATAAACCTGAACTCGATGTATGGTAGGTAAGTGATGTAGTTTTGCACTCTCTCTTCTCTCTCTCAGTGTGGATAACAGCAGGCCGGAGCCCTGTGAACAAGAGCTGATGGATGTGAACGAGTGCACCATCAGCAACCCTGTGTTCTGGGGCAGCAAACACCTAGTGAACATCACGGAAGTGAATCCACTCGGCTCCAAATCCACCATCGCTTATGTGGACGTCAACAAAAATTGTAAGCAACATAGCAGGAAACTTAACGGACATTATTTAACACACAAGTTAACTTCAACATACCAGCATTAATGTTGCACTGCAAGTAACATTTAACAATTTATTTTTAAAATATAACAAACGAAATAATCAACACTTGCATTGACCAATGTTCGTACCATCCGTGTGTAAAATTAAGCTTTAAATTGATCAATATGAACTTGAATTTTGTGATTATGTGGCAAAATTCAGAACTGTGTGTGTGTGTGTGTGTGTGTGTGTGTGTGTGTGTGTGTAGTAAAGCCTGATGCTCCTGAGGATCTGATCTGCAAGCAAGTGGATACCGAGCCCACGCAGCTGGTTGTACAGTGGAAACCGCCCGCCTCGTGGCCCTCAGATGTGTCCAACGCCTTTCCGCTGAAGTTCGAGCTGCAGTACAGACCTGTCGGCTCCAGATTCTGGTCCAAGGTGAGATTTTAAATGGCGACTCATCATCCACTTTTCCATCATCATAAATTAACCCTGAAACAAAGAAATATACTCGTCATTAAAACAATTTCAGCAGAGATAACAATAGTGAGATTAGAGAACGCTAAAGCAATATATAAAGTATACGATACAGTGTATTTTATTGTACGAGATAACAATTAAGTACCAAGGTGCAGTATAATATCTTCTCACACATGCTTGGAGTAGAAGAACGAAGGCAAAAAGGGAAGGAAGGAGTAAAGGGAAACTGATTAAAAGTCATCCTTATAGAAGCGGTTCAGAACATTTGCAAATGGGTCACGTACATTTACATTTAGCACTTAGGAAGAAATTTTAAAAAACACTAAAAGTGACCGTCCCGCTAATTCCACATGAAACTATAATACTGTACGTGACCCATTTGCAAATGTTCTGAAGCTGTTAGACTGTTCGTTTATTGCATGACAATAGACAGTGAATTGTGAAAAAGGCAGTGAATTGTGGCAGCACCTCTCCTCTCACACTTTATCACACTGTGACCTGTGTAGCGTCCTCCAACACCTCTCCTCTTACTTATTCAGGTTCCACTGACATCCCAGAGCTTCTGATCCTCTCTCTCTCTCTCCTCTCTCTCTCTCTCTTCTCTCTCTTTCTCTCTCCTATCTCTCTTCTCTCTCCTCTCTCTCTCCCTCTCCTCTTTCTCTCTCTCCCTCTCTCCTCTTTCTCTCTCTCCCTCTCTCTCACCCTCTTTCCTCTTTCTCTCTCTCCTTTCTCCCTCTCTCCTCTCTCTCCTCTTTCTCTCTCTTAGACAGCTTGACCTGTCAGTTGCACACCAGATCGTCTTGCATTTCTCTGAAACCTGAACGTGTTCTGAAACTGATTATAAGCTTTTTTCTTTCTCAGCAGTAATGGGTCTGGTCTTTGTGTAGGTCGACATGAAGCATAGTCATGAGAATATTGCTGAGAGTGTGGGGGGAGAGTGTTTGGGGCTTGATGTCAAGGTGAACTATAATCGATGTTCATTTACTGCCACTGTAAGCATTTAATTAGCAAATAAATATTGGCCCCAACAGTTTTTTTTTTTTTTTTTTTTTTTTTTTTTTTTTTTAACAAACGTTTTTTTTTTAAACGTTTGTATTCGAAAAGCAGCACTCGCTCTGTCCGTGGGTGTTGTAGTAGGTTTAAATAGAAGCTAAATAAATGTACTCATTAAACCTTAAATTCCACACACAAGCATTGCTTGTAGGTGAATACAGCTTTGAATGATTTAAACCAGTTTTTTTTTATGTCTCTTTTTTCTTGCTTTAATGATATTAAATACATACACCTTATGAATTAGAGTTTAACCCTCCTATTATGTTGGAGGGAAAAAAGTTACAGCCATTACATTTGTCTGAGACAAGCCATAAGAAGAAATATTTGCATACAAGGTCATGACCCTATTCGAGGAAAAGTCTAAACATTTCAAAGAGAGATTAACCAGTATTTCAGACATCTCAAATGTGGAAATGGGTCAAACTGACATAATATAATAGCAGGGTTAAATGTGGAGGATGAGAAGCACATTCTTGTGCCCCTGATTTGAAGCATTTTATTTTGAGCAGATGGACCTCAGTCCTTGCCGTATGGAATCAGGAAATGGGTTCTGGGTCAATACTGAAATCTTATCATGCGAGCAGTTCCTTGATTTATAGCAGTTTGAGCACAGTAGGGTATCACTCGCCAAACTCACACAGTATTTGAGCGAGGAACGCACAAAATTTAAATGGCTTTTTTTTTTATGGATAAACAGACGACTGATTGAGTTATAATACGTGCGTGAACAGTACGAAATATAATCCAATGTATTACGCATTTATTAGTGTGCTTTCTTATATCTGAGTATGTAAAAGGTGGGGGCTGTTTTGTGTCCAGGTGGAGACAGAGGACACGAGTATGGTGATCATGGACGCCCTGATGGGTCACTTGCACCACATCAGAGTACGAGCCCAGGACGCTTTTATTAACCACAGCCAGTGGAGTGAGTGGAGTCAGGTGGTGCAGGCCCAGCCCTGGAGTGGTGAGCCATACACACATGCACAGAGCTACTGAAGAGATAATGAAACTCTCACACACAGAGAGAGAGACTGAGACACAGACAAAAACATTCACATACCGAGACACACACAGAGACAAAGACTAAAACACACAGACATGTATACACTGATCAAGAAACGCACACAGACACATGGACAGATAAACATTGGCTAAGACACAGAGACACGGACACAAGGATGGACGCGTAGAGATGTGCCGAAATGTATACACAAACATAGAGACATAGAAACAGAGACAAGTGTTAAGACTGTGTTAAGACAGACATAAACATAGAGACTGACACACAGACAGATACCCAAAATCCAAAACACAGATAGAGACACAGACCAATAGAGACATGCAGATATAGACACACACACACACACACACACACAGATGGAGACGTAGAAACAGAGAGATGAAGATGGACATAAACACACACCGACAGACAGACAGATGCACACCGAGAGATGAACATACTGACACACAGAAAAACACACAGATGGACATGTGTGCACACACACACACATTGACAGAAGACCTAATGTCTCACCTAATGTAATGTTTGTTACTCAGTAAACCAGCACTGACTGACACTGACACATACTCAGACAAAGTCAGCGTGCAGTTGCGGTGTGCCTCCACTACACATAACCGCTGTTTTTACCAACACTGTCCTCCTTTATTTTTACATGGTGCCCTCTTTTGGTAGATTTCCTAAGTTTCATTATGATACGCGAGTATTTCTCACATTTCAAAGCATTTGAATGTTGTTTATAACTCCTGCTGCTCCTGACTGAGGCATGATTCACGTTAGTTAGGCATTGCTGCAAATGAAGTGGTTTTGTGGTTAAAATAAAAATGACCAATATGCACAGGCTTTTCTGGAAACATTGTAAAGCTTTTTCTAATTAGTAATAACTACATTTAAAACCCAGGCCAGTATGTAAAGTACAATGGGAATAAAACATTGCTGATTTGGGAGGCGAATCCGGTTCATGTGCATCGTCTGAGAACATGTATCACGTTACATCATGTGATTAACTCCTAGGACTGACAAGTTCAAAACCTCTGTACAGATAAACGTACAGCTCATAGAAACAAGTGTCCATATTACAAATACTGCACTATACATCTATTATTATTATTATTATTATTAATATTATTATTTGCCTCCTCTTTTCCATTTCAGACCTTTCCACGATACCGGAAACCACCACAGATTTTTTCGAGCCAATCTTCCCTTCCACATTTCCAGTGAAGGCAACAGAGAAGTCTCTAGGTACATTATTGCCATTTTTATCACAAGAATTACAGAGATCGTTTCAGAGAAAAGCTGAAATACATACTCACTACTTTTTCTTCTCTGGGCTGAGCTCTTTTTTCTTTTTTCTTTTTTTTTTTTCCATCCATGAAAGCTTTGAGGATTTGGCAGTAGAAGAGAGCACAAGTCAAGCTCAGCTCGAACATGCGTTGTTAGATGTCTTTGAGATCTCATCCAGATGCTTTTTTAGTTTTTATCCAGATGTGTCTGGCCTTTGGTGTTTTGGAGGCTGGGTTTCCTCTACTCTTACTCATATCGTGCACCAATCACAACACAGATCAGCCTTCATAAAGCAGGCCATGTGGCAGGCGCCACCATGACTCACTCAGCCTTAACGAGCTAATCGTTTCCAGATTTCAAATGTTCTCATTCAGCTAGCGTACACAGCAGAGTACACAGAGTTACCAGAGACCGCCCCAATCAGAATGAAACTTTTCAGATGCTTTTTTTTTTCTGTAACAGCAGCTCTGACAGCAGTGCCAGTTGTAAATCGAATCAAGGTTTGTACTAATGTGTTCATTCTAATATGTTACCGTTTCTATAATAACTCGTAACTTGTATGACAGACGCTCTACATAAACATACAACATGTGCTGTTAATTAACAAAGAAAACACATCATTATTAATTTAGTGAAGCTTTCTGTAATTAAACATTCTGTAAGGACTTTCCAGCACTTTCCACGTTCTCAGGAACATCACAATCTGTGTTTTCTTGGTCTTAATAACTGCAATGCGGATCAAAATGAAGCTGGGGAACTATTTATCCCCGCTGTGAGATAAGTGATAACAGGAATGAACTTGTTCCACGGCATTAAATGTAACTATAAACTGATATAAAAGTATGATGCCATTCTTTAGTTAATAGTAACTGTAACCGTTGGTAAATTGCTGTGGTATAAGAAGAATACAACACTTCGGTGCTTTTATTGGAAACTTCTGGTGGTCATTGCTTATTTTCCCACAGCACCATGCCACCATGTTTTATTCCTTAATGTTAACTTTTAAGTGGAAATAAACAAGATAAACAATTTTGTTTATTTTAATTAATATGCTGTATTCGATGCCTAACGATGGATGATATTAATCTTCTTTGGTCACTGTGTTTCTCAGATCCATCGTTTGATGAAAATGGACGTCAGGTCTTGATCGCCCTTGGCCTACTGGCAGCAGTAATGGTGGTGGTGGTGTTTACGATCACAGTCCTACTATGGTGAGTGCTGGCTTTAATCGCTTAAGTACGCTGGTTCATATGGAATAGGAGGCTGTATGGGAACTTGAAGAAACTATCAGTGTAATTTGAACCGATCGAGCTGGTACGCACATACAAATTAGACATCAGTAAACATATTAATAACTTCATTTTTAGGGCAATTTGTGTATTTGCCTGGAAAAAACAAACAAACAAACAAAAAAACATTTCTTGTAATGAGTGCTGTGTATCAAAACAAATCTGGATGATGTTTCTCAGTATGTAGACATGTGGGTGTTTGTCAGCTGGTGGACGTAAATGGCTAAAAGCCAGTGGCTTTTTCTGTGGGAGAAGGAGTGTGTCTGTTAAAGCTCTGCAGCTTTCACCGAGCTAGCTGGCACATTTTATTTTGGCACAAAAAACTAGAACTGTAGTTTTTCCATCCTTCGTGGGTCCAGTAGCAGAGGTTATACAATAGTTGTGTTGCGGTTTGTAGCTAATGAAAGCTGATTCTGTACGGACGTATTGGTAGATTAGGGGCGGAGCTAGCCGTGCAGTTCTTTGCTGATTGGTTCTACCTCACGTCATGTTTTGTGCCATCAAAAACAACACTATACTATTTTTTTTTTTAACCTGCACAAATCTGTACCAGTATTACTAATGCTACGAAAACGTAACAAGAAAGAACAAAACTATACATTCATTCATTCACTCATCTTCAGTAAGCACTTTATCCTGCTCAGGGCCGCAGTGGGTCTGGAGCGTATTCATGATGGGATTCTAGTCAGGGCACCATGTACACACACATTCACACACTCATTCACATTTAGGGGCAATTTAGATTTAGCCAATCCCAACTACCAGCATGTTTTCGAGAGGTGGGAGGAAACTGGAGAACCCCGAGGAAATCCACATGGACACAAGGAGAACATGAAAAACTGTGCACAGACTTGAGCTCAGGAATGAACCAGGGGACTCTTGAGCTGCGCCTCTGTGTCACAAACAAAAACATTTACATTAGGTGTTTAGTGTTCTAATAACATCCTTACAATATTACTTTTGACCTGACTGTGACCTTACGATGGAAAATGAACTAGAATTTCTATTGTTTCCTGCTGGGGCCAGTTTTATTTATTTTTTTATCTATTTATTTATTTTATATAATGTTCTTATTGAAAGACTTGACATTAGCCACTTAGGTTAAATAACTTGCTAGTGTGCTGTATTTGATTTTTTCTCTGGAAGTTTATTAAAGGCTCAAGCAGCACTGCAGTATGTTTTGTTTTATGAACTAGAGAACAAGCCTCTCGCCTACTACATTTATACATTTTTCTTTATTCCTATTTAACAACTAAAATCCTAATAAATCAGCACAATACTTTCCCACTAACTAGCGGTCACAATATTTATATCCAAATATTATGCTTGGAAAGACACACAAACCTCAACATATCACCTACTGCGTTGTAATTGGTTTTAAAAGTGAAACTGCATGTCCGTAAAAATATACACAGTACTGTGCAAAAGTTTTAGGCACCCTAAAGTACAAACGTTGTTATAGATTTCTTATTTTATGACTACTACATCGAGTCAGTACAAAAAAATTTTTAGATTCCCAAACGTTAGTTTTCTAGCACAAACTTAAATGTTACAGAAAAATGTTTGCGTGTCAGTAAAGAAAGCAGTATATTAAGTGGTAAGAGACACTTTTCAGACAAAAAACACAATGAAGGCTGCTGGGTTTCGCTGCAAAAATAGGAACAAAGTCAAAGCCTCCAGAAGAACCGTGACTGGTTCTGCAAGATGCTCAATAAAACTTGCAGCTCATTTCCTTATAAAACTGCACACATTGTACTGGAGACTACTATTTTTATTTTATTTTTTATCACACTAGATATTGACTTTGTTGCGTTTACTGCTCTTTATGGTATTTTAAAATGTAGAAACATTTAAGTTCATTATTTTGAAGGCATCTTTGCTCTACAGCATTTCTTTGCATGTGCCTCAAACGTTTGCACAGTACTGTGTATACTGTAACGTATACCACTATCATCCAAACATGTAGCTCCATCACTCATCCCTGCTTTAATCGGTGAGTATAATGATTAACAACTTAAAAAGCAAAACAGGCCATTCGTTAGAAATCCTCTCTTTCCATTTTCCTAAACGCTAAATAGATTTGTTTTTCTTTGCAGTGTGAGGAACAGGAGGCGGGGCAACATGACAAAACAGGAACTTACCTCAATGGTGAAGATGAAGTCCTTGCTAATCTAAAGTGAGTTGCATGAGCTCTTCATCTCTTCATCTCAGAAAGTTTACAGAGTGCTGTGTGTCTTTCTGTCCGCATGTATTTATTTAGTTTTTCGTCCTCAGAATGACAGGATGGTGTCAAACATATTCACAGTCAATTGGTCCCTCACAAAAACAGTTGTATTTTTTTGTTGTTGTTGTTGTTGTTGTTGTTGTTGTTTTTAAATGATTTGAAAATCAAATCATTTAAATAGAGTAGAAATGTTTCCTTCTGGTTACTGAGGTTAAGGTCGGGGTAGTCATCATGTCGATGGAAGATAGAAAAGTGTGTGCGTATGCATGCACATACACACTTCTGCATTCCTGAGGCTCTCCCATGTATCATCAATGCTAGTGCACACCTTTTTACCATAACGGACACACCTTTGACTAAGTACATTTTACGAGCATAGCTGCAGCTCCATATTTGCTTCCATACACTCCAGAAGGTCTGCGTAATTTTCTAATAATTTATGCGTTAATATTGCCATCTGTAATTGCTGTCATGCACTTAAACAATAATGAATCTCTCCTAATTACAATCGTCCAATCTGTTTCTGCTTTTCTTCTCTGCAGGTTTTCAGGTTGGCCTCGTCTTTTTCAGCCCTCATAGGGCTTCATCATAGGGAGTCACGGCCACTGCCACTGCAGCGCTGATAGACACACTACAATACCCACAGTTTCACTTTCTTCCTGTCGCTGCTTGGGGAATTGGCTCCTTTCAGTGGAGTTCTGAGTCCCATAAACTGTGAACCCTTCCAATGTAGCACAACAGAAAACAGATACTGGCTTTCATTGTTTGACGTGCAAAGCAAATTTTGCCAGCTTTGGACCATGAACACCAGCACATTTTAAACTCGGTGTGCCAGCACTTATCCATCGCTTCAGCTTTTCCATGCAGACTCGTGCCATTTGGCTGCAGTGACACTTGGAACGCTGTGAAGAAAGAGGAAAAAAATAAAACAGGCATGGCTGTTAACCAGTCATGGGCCATGTTTTGGGCATTAAGAATAAAGTTGGCATTCTCTACATTTCAATGCAAGGGACAGAGCTCCCGAACCTGAACCTAGCTGCTACATGCGGACAAGAGACGTTTTGCAGCCCGAGGAAAGCTGAGCATTTCGAGGAGTTTGTATCCTGTTCACATTGAGATGAAGATTTCCGCGCCACATAATTTCTTCAGCCTTTTAAAGTCTCATCATTTAAAAACAAGGTCGAAGCATCTGCAAATAATCTCGGGCTTGATTTGAACCCAAAGTTGCCTTTGAAATATACTGACTTCAGCAGTAAAAAAAAAAAATAAATATATATATATATATATATATATATATATATATATATATCTTTTAGTGTTGTAGGCAGGGCCAATAATAACCATCCTCTAGACCTCTACGACAGTAAGTTGGCATCCTACGGACCACACAAAAATATTGGGCTCCGAATCGATGTGGTTAATTGCTTTTACTTACCTCAATTAGAAATGCTTTGGGAAACGTGAAAAATGAATTTTCACTGAGCGTTGAAACAGAAAGTGAACAAAACTACTTGGCCTTGTATTAACACACCCACTCAGGACATTACCACAGCCAGAGCAGAGCTAGCATCGAGCTTCTAGTGAGTGGACTGCACTGCACTGTACATTTCAGTGTGTTCACTCTATTATTCATTTCACTATTAACCATGGCAATCTATTAAGCTGGACATCTGCTGGTGGTTTGTATGGACACTGATTAGCATTTAATGTGCATAAACGTAAGGCAGCAGAATCAATTGCAGTGTATCTTTGCTACCCTGTGTTCATACTAACGAGTAACGAAGCAACAAGTGACATGACATGGAGCCATGATTCCAGCCTCGGTGTGTAGTCATTTAAATTTAGATTCAAATCTAGTTAATGCAAATTAGTTCTGATATGGTAAACTGACTGAATCCAAACGGCCGGTGCCAGTATGTTCAATGGAGCAGTTCTCTGGCTTTGGGTGTGCGTGTGCGTGCCCTCCTCACAAATTCACTTTCTATGTGCATTGACATTTGATTTAAGAGGATTTAGTGCAAAAATGTTTTTTTTTTAAAAAAAAACCTCTACCATAACAGGAGTCAGTCCTTCCAGGATTTTACAATTACAGAAATGAATGCAAAATCTAGGAGCCTCTATGATATTCGGAGGAGCTTGCAATTTTTAAAATTAGCATAGATTTTCCGCAGATTTGGGCCATCAGGACGTGCATTCAGCCAAATCCCTCTTCAAACATGAGAACAGCACAAAGGTCTCGTTTTCCAACAAACATCACTACACACGACCGTGCAAAACATCCATCCATCCATCTTCTATACCGCTTATCCGTTTCAGGGTCACGGGGAACCTGGAGCCTATCCCAGGGAGCATCGGGCACAAGGCGGGGTACAACCTGGACAGGGTGCCAATCCATCGCAGGGCACAATCACATACACATTCACACACCCATTCATACACTACGGACACTTTGGACATGCCAATCAGCCTACCATGCATGTCTTTGGACTGGGGGTGGAAACCGGAGTACCCGGAGGAAACCCCCACAGCACGGGGAGAACATGCAAACTCCGCCATGCAAAACAATTCTGTGCAATCGCAAGTTTGCCAATTCATGTGGTTTTCCCCACACAAAAAAAAACAAACATATGAGTAGCCTGGGTAGCTGGGATAAACAGAATTTGTGTCAGTTTTTTTTATTTTATTTCTAGTTGCCTGGTGGATGAGTAGTTTCAGTAACCAGAGAAAGAAAACCCCATGTCCATTTTCATTTGGTATGAACGCTTCAGAATCCCAATGCCTGCTGCGCTACACTCACCGGCCGAGGCGCGATCTGGTGGTGTTTACTAGATGGCTTAATTAGTGCAAACGGATGACGGGCAGTCTTTTGAGAACCGGGAACATGCAGCTATGTGAAAACGCTGACGAGACCGAGCTAAAAAAAAAAAACGTCAACACAACCCATACATTATGTAACATCTTGCAATTAACCACATCAATCACAATTAACCACATGAGCTGTCAGTGTGAGTGCACACTCGGTCTATTAATCCAATATCAGAAACACGGTTAAATATCCATCACACATTTAGTCCATTAGTTCAGTGTAAAATTCTGTGAGGATGCTTTCCAGTTTCCATTAACTAACACACACACACACACACGTCTACTACTTTGGCCTGAATCCTTTGTTAGCCTTAACATGGGTGCACTGGCTTTATTTGCACGGGATGACAAAACTTTCACAGCCGTTCCTGACTGGTTCTTTCCCTGCCAAGCCTTGTATTGAAATCTACTTTCAAGCTGATGCATATTCCTGATATTGATATTAAAGCTTATCTCTACAGTTTTATTAATATAGATTTATGTTAGGGTATATTATTATGCAAAAATCTCTATCAAATATATGTTTTTTTGGTTTGTTTTTTTTACCGTTCCCAGTGTCATAAAGCTTAAACAGTGCATGCGTGCTTTCTGTGTTGCTCCTTTTATGTGTATCCTTAACAAGCACAAACACACTTATAGTTTCCTCTGTACAGATTCAATATTTTGATGTATCAAATGAAATATTTTCTATGTAAAGTGTGTTTTATTTCCTATCAGGACTCTAGGCATTGTATTTAACACCCCCCAGTGTAAGGTTTTAGAAGTGACGCGCGTGCCGTGTCCTGGTTGGTTTGGAATGCACTCTAGTGAACTGTGTTGGCATTGTTGCTGGACATTTCTGTGGAAAGTTGTAAACACCATGATGCAGAGACAACACTGGATATGTCTAGGGCAGAGGTGGCTCAGTAGTTAGTTATTGATGGGAAAGTCGCGAGTTTCAGTTCCTGAGGTTTTTAGGAATACTCTAATTCTCCGTGACACTCTTCTGTTCTTCGTCCCATGACCTGGGAAGTGATCAGAGGGACAGATCTCATCAGCTCTGAGGATAGAGTAGACTCTCACAATGAGAATACACTCACTCATTTCTGTCTCAGTTGTAATTTGCTTTGGATAAAAGCCTCAGGGAAATGAGCAAATGTAAATACGTGGGTGCTTTCTATGGTTAAGCTTGTGCTATGGATTCTCTAGTGCTGTAAAAAGACTGACATGCAAAAAGGTTATATATATATATATATATATATATATATATATATATATATATATATATATATGTATGTATAAAAACAACTATGGATGTGCTGTTCTAGGAAAATAAAGTTGATTATTTTCCCATAACAGCATGGCGCAAAGTATTTATTCTTCTTATAACAGGATTTTTTCTTTTTAAAAAAAAGAAAATGACGCCTACATTTTAGCGATTTGTAGTTAAATTTAACGTTGAACGTCCATCAAAGAATCTGTTTTCTTATATATATATATATATATATATATATATATATATCTCTTTTCCCTCTCTTGAAGTTAATAAGATAAGAACAACGCAGCTTGTCATGTTACCAAATAACTAAAGCTTAATTCACTGTCCAAATGAAAGGTGTCTCCTTCACCACATAACCAATTATCATTTTTTTTTGGTTCAATAATGCTTTTTTTTATCCGTTTATTATAGGTTTAGATTATGTGTTGCATCCAACATACAAGTCCTTAAAGAAACATCATATTCGAGCGAGTGTGTTAACATAAACCTGAGATTTGAATTCCAGTCAGCACTACTGTCAGAGATGTAATTACAGAAAATTAACAAATACTCTTTCCTCGCATGTCCCAGCTTGTTTACAAGCCAGCCTCAGAGCACATGATCTAGCAGTTCTGGGATGTGAACTCGCATTATTCTGATCCGTAACTGCTGAGCCACCACTTCCTGTGAGGTAGAAAGAGAAGTTGTTGAGTGGGATGAATGAGAGGGTTGTTGGATATGTTAAAACCTCAACAACGGTGATACACGTGTGTCATAACGTTCTGACTGGAGTTCATTCGGCGTGTACCGGCACCTCGTTGTCTGCAGTCAGACGTGCTAGGCTTTAAATTCACACTTCATAAGCCATCATCCAGGATGGCTTGTGTAGCAAAACATCTGATCAAGAAGAGAGCGAGAGTGAAGCATGGAAAGGAAACAAGGACGTGCTCGTGCTTCGGATAAAAGCATCTGCCAAAATTCATGCATGCAAAATCTAGCGTGATATGATAGTACATCTCAAAACGATGGCGAGGAGCCACTTTTAACCTTCATCACTGCTCAGTGCTGTGGAATACTCAGAAGTAAACTTTATGCCTTGTTTAAACCTCATTACTGTACATATTATTTGTACCTCTACTTACAGGAATGTGGAGGGAATTCCTTTGTGTATGTGTGTGTGTGTGTGTGTCAGAGGCGTAGTGAAGGAATTCATTTCTAGGGGATGAAGAAATATTCTGAAGAAAATCACTGCGTTATAGGTGTGATTATATTTTGGGTGGATGTCAGACAGTAGTAGAAGCAAAGCTTTTCTTCGCATATCCCAGCATGTCAGGAAGCTGGGGTCAGAACGCAGGGTCAGCCATGATACAGCACCCCTGGAGCGGAGAGGGTTAAGGGCCTTGCTCAAGGGCCCAACAGTGGCAGCTTGGCAGTGCTGGGGCTTGAACCCCCGACCTTCCGATCAGTAACCCAGAGCCTTAACCGCCAAGCCACCACTGCCCCACTATAATGTTAATAAGATATAGGAAATAAAATACTTTAATGAATGCACCACTCAAAATTATTTAAATAGCATGCTAGAGAATGGAATATTATAATAATAATAATAATAATAATAATAATAATATCATCTTACCTTCTAACATCTTACCTAAAAACCGTCTGTAGTAAACTTCAAGATCATATATATATATATATATATATATATATATATGACTCCTAGATATGACTCTGGTGTGCATTCATTCTACAACAAAGTGCAAAAAAACCACGTCATGCTTCTGCACACACACACACGGCTGTTTCTCTGGAACAACAAGAATGCGACTTATCTCATTTTCCAAATGCGGATCAGGACAATGAAACTGCATGCCTGTTTTTACTTGATTTGAAGCGTGACTTTAGAGCTCCTTTTGGCGTCTCATGCTGTTTATGTAGGGTAGGTGGCGCTGTGCCAATCTAAAACTAAACAAACAAAAAAAATTAAGATTGATGTGAAACAGCATTTGATTATGACGACGTTGTGTCAAATTCATTCAGTTCGCATTCGACAGAAAGTATCTTTAGTGTCGTCAGCGTTAATGTTTTGTCTTGAATGGTTTCGTTTTGTGTAATGGCCTGATATAATATGATTTGTGTGATGATTAACTCTTTAAAAACAAAGATCATGAGAAATGTATGTATAGTATATTCTGCTTTTGTGTACAATATAAGCTGGTTTATTACTCTTCTGGTCATATTCTTGTGAAATAAAAAGTTATTTTATCACAGTTTGGTCCTCCTGTAATTGATGGTGTGATTTGTTTAAACACATCAGCAACACAATGTTGTAGATTAACATTGCAGAATTGTATGATATATGGTTTATACCACAATTTTCTATAACAGCAGGTCTGACCAGCTCCAGCTACACGGAAAATCACTCATTTATACGAATGCACGCACTTACAAATGATTTCTAACAACTCAATTACGTGGACTTGTACGGCAGCCTCATCATAAAAACTAATTTAAAATGTATAGTTGTTAATGTGGTGATGTTCGCTGTGAGGAGTTTTTTTTATTTAGCATTTTAGGAAGGAGTCTCCAGTGTCCAGTCTCCAGGATCTCTTGTAAAGCTGTAATTTTACTTCTTTTTAACATCAAAATTGGAAAGTCTTCAGGAGAGAGGACTTTGTGCTTCACTCTTCCTCAGGAACATAAACAGGGCACGACTGTTTATTTAAATTATTATTATTTTTTACATAAGATATAACCGGAACTAATACAACTTTAATTGTAAGTACACGGTGTCCCAAAAGTCTCCATACATAAAGGAAATTAATGTCTTCCAAAATTTTTCATACATAGTATATTTTATATGGTTTTTCAGATAGTCATTAAGAACACTTTTGAAAAAAGAAGAACGTGTTGAAATCATTCTCATGGCTGAATCGGGAAGCTGTCGCAAGGTTGCGATGAACTTTAACAGGAAACATGACAAGCACATCACACACGACACTGTTGCCAAACTTATTAACACATTCAGAAAGACCGGAAGTGCTTCAGACCGACCGAGAAGCGGACGTCCACGAACATCCACTGACGGAGGACAACCGACGTGGTGCTGGCAAACATAGACCCTTACATATGGAGACTTTTAGAACACTGTATAAAATGTATAAAATATACGACGACTCGTACTTTAATAAATACTTAATTTATAATTAATAAATTGTTCGAGTGGACAAATTGGTGTGGGATTTGGAAATAAAAGTGGGGATCTGGGACATACCATTATTAGAAAATACCTAACTTCTCTGTTGATTAATTTTCCAATCTAGCATGCCCAGCCATGTTTTATTCCTTACTTGGTGATCATTGACCACTACTCTTAACCCAAAAACCGAAGAAAGATGCATTGAGCCATTTCCACAAATGATTTCATCCTTCATACGTTGAGCTGTCTCAAACCTGAATCAAGCATCTCTCATTACAGGCTCAGGCAACTGAGGTCACATCCAATAAATAAATAAATAAATCCCTGCATTTGTCTTAGTCCTCCTTTAGACAGACTTGGACCTACTTGGAGTGAAGCCGAGAGGCCTCGCTTCAGCTGACAAGGAAATACCTTAGTCATTATACTCACGTTGTACTGTTGCCAGGAACAGTTTACCCTCTAGCTAACAATCAATTTAATTTACAAACAACACACAGGATTAAACAGCGCTGCTATTTGACCAAACAAGGTAAATTAATGCTATTTAAACACACTGAAGTGAATGGCCTCATAAATTATTGGCAGTGTCACTCTTCCTGCATAAACATATAGTTATTTATCGTGCTGGGATAGTGTCCACAGTACACAAATCCCCACTTCCCTGTAGTGACTCAGGGTTAGAGAAAGGTCAGACTGAATGTTTGCTTATTAGGAGTGTAGTGGCTTCCTTGTGATAATGCGGCTAATGACACGGACAAGTCTGTTTTAAACACCGACTGGAATGTTCCTCAGATTTAATCCTGAAATAAACCGGGCACACAGTGTTCACAAATTAAAAAGTGCACATGATTTTCTGTTCACCTGACATGATGGCCCTTGATAGGCTGTAAATCATGCAAGTGCTGCAATCAGCTCAAGTTCAAGATTATTCCTGGAGAGCACACGTTCTTCATCAATAATAAATTATGACAATTACTTAACAAGACATTAACACAATTCATAAATAAAAAAAAGTGCAAAATGAAACCATATGTACAATTACACAGTGGCAACATAACAGTACGCGAACAAAACAACTATTTTTAGTGCACTGATGCCCCCTGCTGGACAAAATATAAACTTTCGGATACCTTTAGCTCACGTTTTTGTCCATATCCAAGGGAAAGAATCGCTTTTAAGTCTTGATTCCTGGGTTCAGCAATGAGTACAGCAATGATAAAGAAATGCCAAGCCCTGTTTGTATCCAGTAGAACCTACACTGCTGAGAACAGAGATCATTTTCACATGGTTTATAGTGAAGGAATTCAGTGAATACAAACACAAAGGAAAACAAGCGTAACACAAACTCTAGTATGAATCAGACATTTTTTGGGTGGGGTCATCAAAGTCTCTTTAAGGATGGGTTTGTTCATTTTCATCTCTTTTCCTCTAAAGTAACAGTGTAGAATTACTAGCTAGTTGTTATTTACAGTAATAACCGATGTACTAGAGACAGAAATAATAACCAGCACTCGTTGGGTATTCATTTTGTTTTTCTTTTCTTTAACGCTGCCTGTTGATCACTCACTTTTTTGCTGGTTCATCATTTCAGATTAATTAAAAAACAAAACAAAAAAAATTAAACACTATTATTAACGGGGCTTTGTGAGATAAGAGCGCAGTACTATGCCTGTATGCAAATGGAATAACGTATAGATTAGAATAAAGAGAATATATCACATTGAATAAACAGAGTACAACTATTGCATTTGCAACTTATAATCCACAGAACCAGTTTCCAGTTCTGTAGACTCGATGCGGTCTGGAAATAACTGGACAGAATTGATTTGAGTTGTTTTGGCTTTGGGCGACAGCACACTGGAATTAAAACAAAACATTGCTTATCATCATAAACAGCTCTGTTTTGACGATATGTGGGGAAAAATTGAAATAACCTGTTGTCCAATTGTCATGTACCTATTTAACTTTCATCATGGTTTATGATCTTTTTTTTAAAATAATATTTATGAAACATGGCATTACCAGTGAACAAGTAAACACTTTTCTGGCCACAGGCTTCAGAATCGTCAGAAAACAAGCTTTGATACAATAGGAGGGAAAAGATTATATATATATTTTTTTTTAAATCAATGGATTAAAAAAAAAAAAAAAGCAAATAGTGGCAGCTAATCAAATAAAATCCTCGTTCAAATGGCGTCCACGTGTAAAAGGAGGACGGTTTTAGCTCTCTAGAAAAAGCTAGAAATCTGGGGTGAATGAGTCCATAGAACCACTGCAAAACACTGCCGACCTAGGCAGCGTCCCACAAACAGTATTCATATTTTAATGTGTTGATTCTCATGACATGTATATTCAATAAAGGGAACATGTGCACTGTCCAGTTAAATATAGACTGCACTGTATCTAATACTCTCTAATCAGACTGGTGGGTAGAATTCATACCTCTTTCCTATCTTGGAACAGTAAGCATCTCAGATTCATTTTCACCTAACGCAAATTTTATTCAAGCTTTACACACGGTTACTACACCGAGCAATAGTGTTCACTAAAGATCGGCCAACTGATCGGTTTTGCAGATTAATCCGCACCGATAACCGATTGCTGGAACCATCGATTATCGGCAAAAATCCACACCGCTACTTGTTCCCAGTTGCGTTCGTAGCTGGAGCAGCTGAGAAGGGTCTAGAAGCGAAATAAAAACAACAAATTTTGTTGTGTTACTTGAAGTCTTTTTTTTTTTCCCCCATTCATTTTGGACATCTCTATTTTTATTTGTTACTTGGAGTGTTACGTTTTGGTGCAGTTTGGATGTATATCTATTTACTTTAATATTTATTAAGAGTTCATATATATTAATGTTTATATATTTAGTTCATTTTAAAAAGTAAAGTATATTTTCATGGTACAGTCAGTACTGTTTATTTTTAAATAAATAAATAAATTTATTTAATAAAGTTCAGCGATATTTTACTCTGAGTGTTATGCTTTTATTCAGTATCAGTTTTATAACTATAAGTTGATTAATCGGTTATCAGCAGGTACTGCCCAACTTATCAGTAAAATCCACTATCGGTCGACCTCTAGTGTTCATATGTAAACATAGCTAATTTTGTCTCTCACTATGACTCAGTTTAATTACCTGAGCTTTTTTGCGTGTATTCGGGTCAGCAGGTTGTCCGGTTGGCTGAAGGTTTTGATCACTGATGGCAGAATCTGTGCTATCCTGATGGATACTACAGCGTCTTTGGACTTCCCTGAACATGGAAGGGCATTTAAAGGAAACTAGCAGCCCAAAATGCTGCCCTCATCCCAAATCTAGTCAAACAACCAAGACATGATTGTTGTTGAGCTCTGCTTGGGGTTAGAGGTTAATGCTGCTAACAAATGATGGACACATAGGGTTTTAGCATAATGGAACCTGGAGGAGTATGGAAATTGGGTAGATTTCAGTTTCGGGCTGAAACATACCATTAAATAGCATCATGTAGCAAATTTTCATCTACTTGGTCACGCTTGAAAATGGCTTTGTTGAAAAAACAAAGCAAGAAAAAAAATAATTATGAAAACATCACAGACAAGTGGGCTTGGTATGGCAAAGATTCCTTCAAAAAGAGAGCTTTTGTCCCTTTTGTGATTATAAATAGTTTAAATATACAGTTCCAATTAGAGCAGTCAGTAAACCTGATAGCAAAGTTGACCCCTGATGAGCTGGTTAAATTACATAAAGGGACAAGAAGGACTTGCAGTTGTAACTGAGGTGCTGCTGAACCCCAGAACTTCAGCTCACACAACTGCAGTGCAAACATTTCCTTGCAGAACAGTAATTCTTCTTTATCGCAGAGCATATGGAAAGCCGTCAGATCAGACGTCGATGGCCACGCCGTGCTTAGTAGAGATCATGTCTCTGGTGCCGGTCAAGTACATGAGCACAGAACAGAGGTGAGGGAGGGTGGCCGTGATGGTGACGTACAGCCAGTAGGAGATCGGTGGCGTGTTGGCAAAGGGCCAGAGCCACAAGCCGTGGCGCACTCCGTCCCGTATGTGGTGTGACGCCAGAGAGATGAAGAGCAGCCAGGGCAGCGAACACCACGAGTCCTTCAGCCTGCACGCCCACATGAGCAGGCGCAGTGAGAAGCAGAGCACCGGGACCAGCGTGGAGCAGTGCAGAGGAGGACGACGGGGCAGGTTCAGAGCTGCCTAAAAGACACAAAATACACAATCATACACACACACACACCAGAAAAAAAACAAACAAGGTATATAAAATAAATCACAAAACCCTAGCGCAGCTTCACTGGGTTATGGTTGTTTCATTACAGACAACACTGTCTCTTTCTACTGCAAATCTCTCTCATACAGCCTTGAGGTGGATTCGGTCCACTGAAAATCAAATATTACTCACAAAATGTTAAAAACAGGCAGGATGCAAGTACATTTATCCTAATTCCTTTACAATTACAGCATATCACCGTGTGATAAACAAGCTTTAGTCTGATTTTACATCACATTATGTCTGGTAATGCAATTCTATAACATCTTGCTGGTTTTAAGGAGGGATACACCGATACCGATATCCGATTATTTAAGAATGACATCTGCCATACTGATAGTTTGATGTTTCTGTTTTTTTCTACCTTGTTTCAAATTACTGATAACACGAAAGAAATGTAGATAAATATTTTATTCTCTTTGTATTTACATGTTTTCCATGGTTCATGGTAACTGGTCTCAGTTATACACAGAAAACACATTAACTTACGTGAGCTGAATTCTGAACATTAAATTGGTAAGATTTCTTAACTTTTTGGATGTTCTTAACTCACATTAAATGATTAATATTATTAGGCTCATAATCACTCATCACACGTGAATATGAACTCCCACAATCAGTACGTTTACATGGACAACAATAATCCGATATTAACCCGATTAAGTCGATACTCTGATTAAGAAACTAGCATGTAAACAGTGATTTTTAATTACCTTAATAAGACTAAAGTCATACTCAAGTAAACACAAATCAAATTAAGACATGTGGAGTATTCCTGTTTTAGTCGCATTATCAACGTGTATTACAGACATGTACACACCTTAATCACACTATTAACGTTGTTTGGAAGTTTTCACAGCATTTTGCAACAGGACACGTTCACACACAGCATGGCTCAACCGTTTGACGGCAAAGAAGAGAGTGCGGCTGCGTCCGAAACCGCATACTTACCTGCTATATAGCAGGCGAGATTCGTGTATTTCAGTTACTATATAGACGGTAAGTACGTGGTTTGGGATTCAGCCTGTGGCTTCAAGCAGTCGTCTATTTGCACGTACAGCATGACAAATAATTAACTGCACTTGAAGCTTTCCTGAAATTAAAAGTGAAACACCCAAAACTGTATAGGGTACCATAACAAAGACGAACTGTGTGTTGATACGTGAAATTCTGGAGGGAACGTCGGACGTGGAGACATAATGACGTGTGCCGTTAATCAATCTATGTTCTATAACATGTAAAACAGGAACATGAAAGGAATATTCTAAAAGAAACTCATGTAAACACCTTAATCACAATATTGTCTTATTCAGAATAAGGTCAATAATTACATTACTGCTGTCCATGTAAACGTACTGAATGTTGTACTACTCCAGTGAGCAGACCTCTGTAGCGAGGCTCGAGGTGCTTTACCAGTCACTGAAAGTCCGTGTCCTCCACTACGGAGAACTGTTGATCGTCCGGCGTAATAAACTCCATTATTCTCAGTAATGTCAGAGTAATGTCTGAAGCTCTGTCTTTATGCTGGCCGGTTTGAATGTTCTTGTGCTGTGGAATGCTTGCACTATATAGCCTTTGGTTGGGATGAAGCTTGTCTCTTTTTAGCTGAAGCAGCCTCCACTTTAGCTTTAACGAACTAGTCATATTCCTTGCCGTGCCGAGCTTTAAGGTGGGTAATCAGATTAGTTTTAAACGTTTTAGCAGCAGTTCCACCTCATGAAATTCTAGCAGTGCAGAGCTTACAAATTGCAATTCTGTTATCATGGTCATGCAATTCAAAGTAATTCCACACAAGCGATATTTTCTTCACACAGAGCACGAGTTGCAGGCTAACTATCCACCATGTTTTCCCACCCCCTTTTGATGACAGGATATAACAGGCCCTGATCATCGGCTGTTTTTAAACATTCGATTGATGTTCGATAGTGCGGATGATTCCTTTTATCTGCCAAAGCATCGGTACATCACTAGTTTTAAGTTTAATCAACCATATTAATGCATGGTTAATTAATAAAAGCAAGTAATGTTACTGAGTAATACATTATGCCAAGTCTTGACCACTTGACCATTGTGCAATATACGACTTTAAACTCATTGTTTTTTCCAGTAGAACCTGCATATACATGCACGCATCCTTAAACTGTACTCGCAGTTTATACAACTGATATAACCTATTAATCATTCTGAAGAGTTAAAACACTTACTTTAAGTGACAGTGATCCGGCCATGTAGAAGTGGTCCAGGTCGATGGCGGAGGCGAGGAAGCCAGCCAGCAACACTTCATAAAAGTCACTCTTCTTCCTCAGGCCAATGACGATGGCCCAAGACCAGAGTGCAATCACGCCATGGACCGAGTTGTCCAGCACGGCCCTGAGCCACATGTGGTGCTGGATAAACGACGAGCTCAAGACAGCGTCGGCTAGGAGGCAGAAGGCTCCGAGTCCAGCGCTGGCCAGCAGAGACGCTGTGCTGAACGTCTGGAGCAGCGCCTGCGCCTTTTCCGTCTCCACAGCCGAGTTCAACGGCATGGCTATGGAGTCCGTCCTGGAGCGCAAACCCCGCATCGTCCGCCTCGGCCACACCGGGGCTCAGACACCACTTCCGCTGCTGATGAGAAACACACAAACACAAAAAAACCCTTAAGGAATCCTATCCATTGTGTATTCCTGCCTTGTTTTCCGGTTTCATCCGGATCCGTTTACATTTAAGGCATTTGGCAGACGCTTTTATCCAGAGTGACTTTTCCCTTTTTTCTTATGAATTAAGCAGCTGTGACAATCAAAACGTCAGTGATCCATCTGCATGGCGCAAATTGACAGACAAGCTAAAGGGGGTTGTGACCTAATGGAGCCGAGTCAGAGCAGTTCACCACGAGCGACGCTGTGCTCTAAAAATGCAGTCAAGTTCTGACAGACTGAAAGAACTCAACAGCCCACGACTGATGGAGTCACGCTCGACAGCTGTGTGCTTAAGATCCTGTGAATCACGCCAGAGAAGGAGATTATTTCCGACAGCTATTTCCCTCAGAGTGCTTTTCTCTAAAGAAATACTCAGTCGTGGTAGAAGCTGAGGTTTAAAAGAGCAACCTCGAGGCTGATTAAGTTTACTAAATTCACAGGAACTGATGTGACGATGATAAGATGAACAGCTGGGTGGAGATGTGCTGCAGTGAATCAGAAAGGGATGAAGGTGCAGAGCTGTAGTCATCAGTGTGCAACATTGCACGCTTATGTAAACTTACACAAACTGTAGAAATCCTGGCACCTTAGCAACACTCATACAAAATACGCTGAGTGGGCAATTTAACGAGTAGAGTCGGCTCCAGAATTATTGGCACCCTTGGGGAAAAATAATTAAAAAGGTCTACAATTTGGCCACGTTTTTTTATTTCCAGATTTTTGGAGAAACTGCATCTATAACATGTCTTCTGTTTATGTTTATTTCATTGTCATTATCCACTCACAATCACCGTATCACCTGAAACTCTGCCGACCTGGTTCTGCTCACTTGGCGCAATGATGATGTCACATATCCCTAAAAAGCATTTTTCATGATATATGCATATTGATTTCCTTTATAAACCCCTCTCAAGTGGCCAAACATTAACCCACGTTGTATTTTTAAAACCGTTTTTTCTCAAAACCCATTTCCTTCTATATGCAGAACTTCAAGTTGATCTGCATCCATGAAATTTTACATCTTAATTCTTATCCTTGATTAGAAGGATATTATAGAGGAATTTACCAATATGTAGATTGTTTTTGTATTTACTTTAGTTTTTATACTAGAAAAAGGCAAGCTATTTTCTTGATTAATCAATGAAAGAAAGGATTTTCACACAATGTTCTGTCGTCTTTCTCGAGGGCATCTTCGCAGTGGAATATTTTTTTTATTAATTCTACCAACTATTGTGTATAATTCAATTTGATTTCTGGTTTTACAACCAGAAATCTGAGCTCGGTCTCATCTGAGAAGGACAGTAGCGCAGTGGAATCGAGTAGCAAGTCAACATTTCAAATTGGACAAAACAGCCATCGTGTTCTCTGGGGCAAAGAGGAAAAGGACCATCCAAGCTGTTATCAGCGTCAGGTCCAAAAGCCAGCATCTGTCGTGGTATGTCATGGTGTGTCAGTGCCCATGGCATGGGTAACTTGCACATCTCTGAAGGCGTCTTTAATGCAGAAATATATGTACGCGTTTTGGAGCAACATATGCTGCCATCCAGAGCAGGACAACACCAAACCACATTCTGCCCGGATTACAAGCGCATGGTTGCGTAAGCAGAGAGTGCAGGTGCTAGCATGGCCTGCCTGCAGTCCTGACCTGTCTCCAATTGAGAATGTGTGGCACATTATGAAGCGCAAATTAAGCTAATGTAGTTGCGCAGCTGAAGAAATGCACAATGTATGAATGGGGGGAAATTCTGCTTGCTAAACTTAACCAACTGATGTCTTCAGTGCCCAAACAGAAAAGGTGATGTTACACAGTTACGGCTGTCCCAACTTTTTTGGAGTGTGTTGCAGTAATCAGATTTGAAATGAGTGTATGTTTTCATAACAGGTAAAACATCAAATCATGTGTTAATAATGTTTTTTTTTTTCATCTCAGCGTGTAACTGGCAAACATTAACTGTGACATCTACTGCCCTAAGGGGGGGAAAAAAACATCAAAAATATATGTAACATTTTAAAATAAAAGCATGTCACAAGTATTGGCACCCATGCATTTAATACTACGTGCACCTTCCCATTGCCAACATATCAAATAATGTTATACATTTATTTTCGATATCCGACCTCATAAAATGTAACGCTTTCTGGATGATAATTAATTAGCAAATTAATTAGTGTATTTGAATCTGAACGTGTGTTTAAAATGAAGCATAAAGCTACAATCACGCTATTTAACCTGCGAGGCGGTTACTAAACTCCACACTACCGTACTAAACAGTGCGCCTACATAATTATCCGCGTACTATTTTACTATACTATGTAGTACAGTAGTATGCACTCAGCCCTTGACGCTATCTAGCTATACAAGACACCTGCTGTACAGCCAGCTACCCTATTAAATAAGCGTTGTCTTCTTAAAATAACAGAATAATAAAACTAAAATGCTATATTTGAATAATTCCGAGCCACTTTTACCGTCAGTTATTTTAGCATAAACAAGGTCGGTGCTAAGCGCCGTTTTATTTCAGCTAGCTAGGCGGCTAACTGTCTCCGGCAGTAGTCTCCAGAGAGCGTCCTTCTCTTTTACTATGACCAGCGTTTAAATGCTCACAATAGTATAGTATTAACTGAATAAAAAGATGAGGAAAATACCGTCGAGTCACAACATTCTAGCCGCTCAGGCGCCTTTCCTCCTGCCTTCTTGTGTGTGTTTACAGCAAAGTACTCATTCGCCTCACATCTCTCCGGCAAAGCGTGTGGGCGGGGCGTTGGAATCGAAGGCTCTGATTAGTCAGAAGACCCCGGAAGTATGATATAAATGAAGGATTTTAAATTTCTGTTATGTTGAGAGTTTCAAGTTTTAGCATTGTCTGGAAATTACTTATAAAAAGGAAAATTAATAACTGTTACTAAAATTCTTGTTTAACAAAATGAATCAGTAACTTCTAGCCGAATATTATACAGTCAATGTGTTTGAATAAGGGACTGTATAATATATTAAACAATCCCATTCTGCCATTTTATTAAATAGGTAACTTTAGGTGTACAGTTACTGACTGTAGCCTTCTGGGTACAAATGTGTCAAATAAAGGGGTTGTTGGGGTTTTTTTTAACACTGTGAACACTTACTGGTAGTGGTGTAAACATCAGACTTACGATACGTTATGATACAATTTTGATTCTTAACACAACAATTTTTGACACCACCACTGAATCTGCTGCAATATTATAGGATTTCTGTTCTTAATGCAACAATTCGATATTTAACGATCGCACTGACACTTCGACGATATGATACGGTATCAGTATCAGACTTACGGGCAAATCACCTCGCTAGGTTGTTTAGACATCCGTTTAAAAATATGAATTCAGAAATGAAATTTATGACCGTTACTTCAGTTCATTTAAATCTTTGCCTTTTATATAGATCCAAAATTGTCTGAATGTTACTACATACTGGTCGCTGTATTAGACATTTGATCCTGATCAGATATAACAGTGTCCCAATTCACAGGGCATGATGGCTCAATGAGTAGTTTGATGAGGTCAAAAATAAAGTAAATCATATTCTATGGCCTTCACAGTCACCAGTTTTCAACCGAACTGAACACTTATGGGAGATTTTGGAGCAACGAGTTAGACAGCACTCAGAACACCAACTGAGGGAATATCTTGTGAAAGAATGGTGTTCACGCCTGCAGTACAGCTCTGGAAAGTTGTAGAATCTGTACCAAGATGCATTGAAACTGTTCTAGCTCATGGTGGTCCAACCTTACACTTAATGGTGGTTTTTCTGCGGCTCTCTGGGACTGAGCCCAGGGTCACAGCACAAAGAAGTGGGTCAGACCCTCACTGAATACAGCAACCTATGTCACCCTTGAGATCCTAGCCTGATACAATCAACTTTAAGCATGTACCAAGGCTATCTTAGGTGGGGAAAACCCTGGTCTTTCATATACAAAGTCACTGAGTTTACTGGCAGAGTTCCTAAGTAATGAATCCAACAGCAGAGGGAGAGGCAAGGAGGCAGAGATTATCCACAATAGAGTCTTTACTGATAAAGACCGACAATAAAGGGAGGGGGAACTAGAGAAGCAAACATACACAAGCCCCAAAACCAGGAACTACACAGACTTAACTGGCAGCAGACAACCGATAACATTAGACTAAACAATGAGGCATAGTCCAAGGCTGCTTAAATAGGGAAAACCCAGGTGTAACAAATCAGGCCTAATGAGTAGCAGAGTTCAGCATGAGTCTGGAGAGAAGCGCCCCCTGCCAACCAGGAGGGGCATCGCAGTCCAGTGAGGAGTTCTTACAAAGCACTACGAACCAAATTAACTGGATAGGCTCGAAGGTGCCATCTGCAGGCTCAGCTTTTCTGAACCAGGAGTTGACTTAATTATTAATAACAGGTGGTTACAGAAGACATTTGTATCTTTTTGTATATATCTTTATTTTGCCCCCCCCCCCCCCCCCCCCACACACACACATATATAATTAAACAGCCACTCCAGTTTTACCTCCAGATAATTGTGCTGTTTTTATAATCTATTAGATCTCACAAATTACTGTGATGATCATGATGGATAAACAGCCTTTTATGTTATCCAGGCCAGCCAAACATGTAACACTGAGTAAAGGACGATTTGAGATTTCATTTCATTCTGAAGCAAGCCTGACAGACAGTCAAGTCTTTTCAGTGTAAGAGCCTTGAGGCGAAGCTTTACAATCCACACAGACAGCTAATCTATACCAGTGTTTCTCTGAAACCAGTTTTCTTTAATGACTCAGCCCAGAGCATTCAGAGACCATATAAATCTCCTAAGAAGGGTTTTCTACATACAGTAATTCTTTTTCTCAGCTTCAGGTCTGACCTGGACATGACACTCTCTGGACCATTTTCATTATAGATTTTAAAGATGTTTAATATGTTACATAGGTTAAATAATGGATGGCTATGAGGGTTCTTTACTCTTAATTACAACAACAAATATTATACACACACACACACACACACACACATTTTATATATATATATATATATATATATATATATATATATATATATATATATATATATATATATAAGAAAATATAGAAATTCAACAGGACAATCCTTTTTACTACAAATTTACATGATAGAAGGAAATGATCCATGTTGTCAAACAGGCATTCTCTAGTTAGGACATATTTCTTGTTTCACAGGGGATAAAAACATAGATCATAAATGTAAGGGCAGGTCTGCTAGGGTTAAAAATATCTTTGTTTGTGGCACAGCTATCATCAGTGTGCATGACGCATTAAGACCAATTACTCCGTGGCTGTGTGAATCTGTGTGATCTCACTGACCAACATTACATGACATCATACAGCACTCTTATAAAATGGTTTTTCAAGGGTTCTTTAAGGATTTATTGGACAATTAAGGATCATTGGCTTCTAAAGCTTTCTAAAACAGGTCTTTCTCTGATAAATACTCTGTTATAAGATTCTACATAAAATGTTTAATAGTTCTCATACAGAAACATCTGGATAACCCTTAAGAGTTCAACATTTTGTAAGAATGTAGACTTGTAGTAAAAAAAAAATTCATAAGGTTTTTGATGACAGAATAATCTTAGTGCTGTACTACAAAGGATTTCATTGTACTTCAATGTATTCACACCACAACGCTGTTGAATGCTCAATTCCTATTGGTCAGATGGTGTTGAGTCCTTTTCTATAAGAGCAGCTCTGACAGTAGTTTCAGCGGTATGAAAATTCACAGGTTTATTAATGCGCCTGTTTGAATATGTTGGCAATAACTTATACAGGGACTTGCATGGTGGATGTGTCACATAATCAAAGTCTAATAATAATCAAATTGAAAATGTGTAGTCATTTAAGAAAGATATCATTATAATTGATGATATGGTGACATTTTCTGTGAGAAGATGTTTATTGAACATTTATTGAAGGAGGCTCCAGTATCAGTGCTTTGTAACAGTCGGTAAGTTTTCTGTCATGGGAAAGTTTTCAGGACAGATGAGTTTGCACTTTTTGGTTCCTCAGTAACATGACAAGATGTGGTTTTATTCAACTTATTAACTATAAGAGAAAGAAACAAATAGAGGAAATGACATAGCTGCTATAAGTAAAAACAAGAAAAAAAAAAGACTGTCTCATGTCTCATGATCTACAACATACAGTAAATGTAATTATAAATGGTTCAAAGTATGAAATACAGTTCAGTAATATATTTAAAAATGTAATGTTGGCAAACTGCTGTATAAGAGATACCAGTAACTGGTATCAGTAACTCCGTATGCATCCAGTGACATCACACCACCCTGTCACTGAATATTTTCTATAACAGCATGTCCCTATGTCTTTTAATCCTTAGTTATTACACACATTACACACCTCCTTAGTTATTATACACCTGAGATCAAATACAGTGCCCTCCACTAATATTGGCACCCTTGGTAAAAATGAGCAAAGAAGGCTGTGAAAAAATTGTCTTTATTGTTTAACCTTTTGATAAAAAATAATACTCTGCTCTCATGGATATCAAACAATTGCAAGCAAAACACAGGTTTATCCAAAACAAATATATTTGTTAAATATAGGTGTGCAACAATTATTGGCACCCTTTTAGTCAATGCTTTTTGCTACCTCCCTTTGCCAAGATAACAGCTCTGAGTCTACATGAGGTTCTGTGTTGATTTTGATGTATGTTTTGGATCATTGTCCAAAACATTCAGTTCCAGTAGTGTCTGGCAAACTGAAGATGCCTGAGATTGAAATATTTATTTATTTATTTATTTATTTATTTATTTATTTGACAATTTGTTTGCAATTGTTTGATATCCATGAGAGCAGAGTATTTTTGTGAATTTTTTAAACAAAAAATCAAAGGGTTAAACAATAGAGACAATTTCTCACAGCCTTCTTTGCTCATATTTACCAAGGGTGCCAATATTAGTGGAGGACACTGTATACTGTATATACGCATGCACTAGTGGGAAACAGGATTTAGGCTCATAAATGTGAACTTCTGGTAAAGAGAACACTGAGTGCTTGGATTAGGTAAGGCCTATCAGTGGTGTGTCAGCATCATTTACACTTTGTGTGACCACCACTGGCTTGTATTGTTACTGCCTTGATGCGCTGTTAGAGACGAGTCACTGTGGAGCACTTTCTGTATTGTCCCTTAGTGTGAACTGTTTGAAAGCCAATCAATCAGAATCACCTGCCTGACATGTAAATATGCTGACAAAGGACAGCATCAGAAATGTGCAGATCATTTTGATTAGCTACTGAATTTTGAATGAAGGTTTAAAGATGTATGTGCTTATCTGTAGTTGTCCTTACACTTCACAAAACCCTTCACTTGAGTTTATCAGTAGTTTAGCTAATCCCACACAGCACCAAATCTACAGGATTATAACAAGACATGGATACATACATGGATACATCCATACATGGATACAATATATCTACATTTAGATTTACAGTATTTTGCAGACACTCATGCTTCCAAATGGTAGCCATTTTCCAGAAAATTATTACTATGTATGAATAGTACATGAGATCATTGAACTCTTACTTCTTTGTTGTTGCATGTTGTTTAAAGGGGAGAAAATACATACTTTTAGAAAGTTTTCATTAAGAAAACTATTACAATTCTAACATCAAATGATTGAAAAAGGCATATTTAGTATATTAGTAAAAATTAGTTTTACAAAAACGTGGTCACATTTTTATATATATATATTTTTAATTATATATAGTTCTAAAACTACAAGTTTTCCAGAAATGAAATTTGTATCTCAATCGGAAGTAAAGCTCTAGTGAAAAGGGAGAAAATCGCATTTAAAGATTCAGAGCATTTAAATCTGAATAAATAAATAAATAAATAGATTCATGGCATTTGAATGTGCAAAAATTAATGAATTTCAAGAATCAATAAATTTATCTTATCTTTATCAAGGAATATAGCTGTGATGTGCAGTGAAAGGTTGTTGAGCTTCACAAAATGGGAAGTGGCTATAAGAAAATAGCACAAGCATTGAAAATGCCCATTTCCACCATCAGGGCAATAATTAAGAAGTTCCAGTCAACTGGAAATGTTATGAATCAACCTGGAATTGGACGTGTGTCTATATTGTCTCAATGCACTGTGAAGAGGATGGTTCGAGTGGCCAAAAAATCTCCAAGGATTACAGCTGGAGAATTGCAGAAATTAGTTGGGTCTAGTGGTTAGAAAGTCTCCAAAACTACAATCCGAAGTCACCTACATCACCACAAGTTGTTTGGAAATGTTCCAAGAAAAAAGCCTCTACTCTCACCTTTTAATTAGTTTATAGTTTGAATCTGTGAGCTAGCAGGGTCAATGTAGGTTGGAGAAGCTAATTATCCTACAACATACTGTAGCAAGCACATCACACATGACACTGCTGCCAAACTTATTAACAAATTAAAAAAGACTGGAATTGTTGAAGACAACTGAGAAGTGTCCACAAACATCTACTGACAAAAACACAAATAAATGTTATGTTAAAGTAGGCATGCATTACATATACGTCCATCTGACTCACTGTACAAACAAAGACACAAAAATACACAAAGAAATGGATATCCTTTGACTCACAGCATTCGCACACACACACACACACACACACACACACACACACACACACAGTCAGGCAGCTTATAAAGCTCAGACACTCCACCTACTCTGTTAGCATGGGTGTGGAGCTGTCAGGCCAGTCATACATTCCGAAGGTTGAAGAACTAGCTGTACTTTCTTCTCCGTCACACACACAAAACACAGCTCCAGTCATGAATCTGTATCTTGTCCTGCTTCTTTCAGTCCTCTTGGCAGTTCACTGGAGCCATGGTCAAGACCCGGTGGAGGACGTGATTGTCTCACGTGAGTAGACTTATTATTTTTGGTAATTATTATCATTTAAGTCACAAGACACAGAAACTTATTTGATGAGTGGTAACAGCAGTTTATGCCATTATGATTGGGATGACAGTCAAATATTTTGCAAATGTACAGTAAATACAACACGTTGTAGTATCTAAAGGATAAAAGTAATAAAACATTAAGTTTCTGTTTTAGACTTTTTTTTTAAAACCCTGTCCCCATTTTTTTTTTTAGATAATGTGCAGCCTCTAGGAGATTGGTCTGCAATCAACCCCAATCAAGAAGATGTACAAAAGGCTGCCAGAAAAGCTGTGGAGAACTTTAACATGAAATCCAAGGCAAAGAAGTACTTTAAGCTTGTAGACGTAACATCTGCACAAATAAAGGTATAGCATCTTTTCTTTTTCTTTGAGTTATAATAATAGTTTACATGCACATTGATTCAGGAGTCCTGTAGTTTATATGAACACTGTATTTTCCTTTGCATGCCTCATTATTGTTCAATGCATTGTGTGTATTCACCTTCCAGATCACTAACATGATAAACTACAAGATCGATGCAATCATAGGAAGGACAAAATGCCTAAAAACTGAGCCTGGAGATCTGGACTCCTGTGATATGGCTCAAAGGGTATGTATTTTCTAGTAAATCTTATGTTTAATGGCATGCTTCTTTTACATTACTTTGTGTGTGTTTAAAAAAAAATGCAAAGTACAATAATTAAAATCACATAAATATATTTTTATTATATATTTGTATGTATTATATTATTGTTATCAATTATACTTTTTGTATTGTTTCTGTTATTGCTATTTTCTTTTTATTTTTAAGTGCTTTTTTCTTTATTCCTCTGTTTCTTTTTTTCTTTTTTTTTCTTTTTTTTTAACTTTGTAACCTAGAAATCATTCACATTCTTTACACTGTTTTGCTAATTTATTTTAAAAAATTTTAATTTCCTTTTTTAGCGGCTCAGGTGCAAGTTTGAGGTTCAGTACAACCCAAGGAACAACCAATTCACCACGGTGAAGATGTCTTGCAACAAATAATCCACAGAAAGCATATTACTATTACAAATGCATGAAGGAAACTGTGCAGTGTTTAAAGATATACTGACAGGTGACAAATTAAAGGAAAACAACATTAAGGTGCTGAGCCATGACGAGCCACCAGAACAGGTTCAATGCTCTCAGTTACTATTCCCTCTAAGTGGAGCCAAACTATGCCATGCCAACATAAATAAATAAACGTACTCACAGCATCATAGAACCACCGTATAGAACCAGCTGTATTTCCTTTAATTTGTCACCTGTCTATAATAGCTTGTGCCTTATAGATGTGTTAAAGCAGAACAGCTCCCTTTGGAAGGGCTTTATTATTTTTCATATTAGAAATTAGGCAAATGTTACTGTTATATATTGTATGATCAGATGACTGAAATAAATGCATGTCACAGACAGGCATGATAAACAGGCATGACATTAGACTCTCCATCATTTAATCCACAAAACAGTTGAGTACAAAAGTTTGTACACCCTTAAGATTAACAAAAAAGATTTTATATATATATATATATATATATATATATATATATATATATATATATAATAAACTATATACTATAAACTATGCATATTACGACATTAACTGTTAAAACAAAACCCTAACCCTAGGTAAAAAATAAATAAATACATAATTTACAAAAAAAAAAATAAAACCAATATTGTAACAATTTGATTTTGTTATTAGTTTTCTATGACACTTTTGTATGCTGCCTACAGATCAGAACTTTCTTTTGGTTGTTTTCAAACTGTTAACTATATATAAATATAACTATATATAAATATATAAATATATGGATTTTACTTAGTTATATTTTGTTATGATTCTTGCACTGCTAGAGTATACACAAACATTTCATTAATTATTAAATTACTGAGATTGTACAACAACAACAACATCATCGTCAGTGTTGGTGATTTAATTTTTAACCTTTTGGGATTCAATTTAATAATATTCTTAACAACAACAACAACAACAACAACAATAATAATAATAATAATAATAATAATAACAACAACAACATTGTTGTTGTTGTTGTTGTAGAAATAAATTTTTCTTTATTTTCTCAACCAGAAACCATGAGAATTACAAGGCTTTGCACACAGCCATGCACACATGTGCACGATAATAAACACATAACATTCAGCTGGAAAGTTGGATTTGGATGATGATGGTAATGATGATGGAACTTCTGTGGGAGAGCCACTGTGTTCAGCATTTCCCAGAGCAGCAGACTGAGGGCACGACTGCCAAAGCCCTGCGGTACCACCAGCTGGAGCCTCATTATTCATTTACTGCCATGACACTGTTTAGCCAGTAGCCTCTGATGCCCCCCCCCCCCCCCATTTTCCCTGGTTACTGCTCAATTAGACTAATGTCTATTAATAATATTTATAACTGAACCTGGAAAATTTAAATTACAGAAAGATGCATTATAGTACAATTACATAAACTTAGGGTGTGTTCACACTTGAGTCCTCTTTAAAAGAACCAAACTTACACCCCTTGAAGTGGACCAAGAGGTGAACCAAATGGAAAATGGCCCAGTTCTCTTTACATTCACACTGTCCCTGTCCCTGAGAGAGGACTCAGATCCTTGTTTAGTCCAGTTAAGCAGTAATGGGGTCTCAGACCTCTTTGTGTTCATACTGTTTCTTTTTGGGTCCTAGTCCTCTTGCAATGCTGTGCACCAATATTGTGCAAGATGGCTGACTAGTTTCCTGAATGGCATGTGCTAGCTTTCCTGTACAACACGTTTTTAAAATGACAAAAGAAAATATAGAACATAAAAAAAATTCTCTAAAAAAATGAAAGAAATCAAAGAACAACACAACAAATGAATGCAGAGGACAAGGACAAGAAAAATATGTCGAAAAAATAAATCCTACTGAAGCAGCATTGTGATGATGACAGTTGAGTTCAAAGGTTAGTTTTCTCACTCATGTCACATGGCTTGAAATCATACCTTTGACCTAAACACCTAAACACTACCATATGACATGACAGTTTCATATAACCATTTACTGTTGTATATTTTTAAAGAATTTCGTCTAACAAATTGTAGACAGGCCGCTTGACATCAGCTGACTGTCCACTAGATCGCAGTTTATCTCATGTGGCCATATATTTCTGCCGTTATTTTTTCACTTTAACCCAGCACTACAAGGCTGTCCAGTTAAATCCTCTGTCTTTCAGTTTTGCTGAAAATTGAAGAAACAATTTTGAATTTCTGTGGGTGGTTGATAGTTGTTTCTTAATATAGTCCTTCTTCTAAATTTGGAGAAGTGCAGCCGTTCCCTCATCTGTCACTAACATCCCTCTTCCAGCAGAAACAGCCATGTTGAGTAGTGCAATTTGTATGGAGGCCTGTATGAGAATTTGCAAATGGAAAATCAAGTGATCCCAGTGTTCACGATGTTCGCAATTTGTGTTCACAATGCATGTTTTTAGAGAACCGCTCTGTAAGCTGAAAGTGAACCGTACTCAGACCACCTCCAAAGATGAATTTGGTTTGGTTAGCTTTAAAAAGGTCTTGAAAAAATGTTCACACATGGGCCAAAAATCCAGTGAACCATGCTTAGACCCTTGAAAAGGACCTAGTGTGAAAACACCCATAGACAGTCAATATTGCATTTTATAATAAAACTTCGAAACATAACATAAATCTGCTGTTGGAGCTGTATGGGGGGGGGAACAAACAATTCCAGTCTTTTAGTCTTCTAGGACGCTTTCTTTCACACCGTCGTCTCTGTCTTAGGTGTCAGCTTTGAGTTCAGGCATTGTGTTAGGAGACTGTGCTCTCGCCTGTACCTGTGTGAAGAGCAAATATCTGATTAATAACTCAATCATCATCATAGTTAGGTGTAACGTTACTGTAATCTAATTACTTTTTCTGATAATGCAGTGACGCATTACATTTTAAATTTATGTAATTTCATTACAGTTACTGATGTCATGATATGATAACATTACAATGATAACAATGATAAAATTACATTACTTGTGTTACAAATTTACTGTTAAGGAAACAATATTAAGTAAAATGCATTTTAATAAATCACATTTTTGCCCCGAAGATAATTCTCAGAATAATTCTCCACTTGGAGCGGTTTGTTACTACGTAACTGAACATCATTAAAAGAAGACCGCCTGTAATTTTATATCTTCAGTGAATGGAGGCGAGACCAATCAGACAGGGTTTACAGGAAAATACTCGTGGAAACACTCGTGTCTTATTGGCTGACAGCTCTCAATTCTGCCAAACGCTAGCTCACAGTCAGTGTGAGGAAAAATGGATATATGCAGATTTTTTTTTTAACCACTAAAGGGGTTGAAACTGAAACACTAACCTCCTCTGATGCTGAGCAGGAAAACAAGGTGTGTAAATGTCTATATGAGTCCCAGTTTACGTGAACATGATATGTGCAGATCATAAGGAAAGATAATGTACTTCGCATGGCACTGTAGCAGCTAAACCCATACGCTGATAGCTTAGCTGTGCCTTCCCTTGGCTAGCGACACCAAACTAGCCTAATTAGAAAAGTTTTTATTTTATCGGTCTGGTAGTCCTACAAACAGTGACAACACCCGAGCCAAGTGTCATGATAAATCTGACTTTTTCTGATCATGTCATACATTGTGCTCTAAAATTACTGAAAGAACTACGAGTTTCACTTTGTAGTGTATTTCTGAAGGTTTGATAGGTTTTGAAAGTAACATGAAAGTAAAGTAATTAGTAATCTGATTAATTTTTACATGTAATGTTATCAGATAAGTAGTAATTAGTAATCTGTAGTGGATTACTTTTTTTGAGTAACTTGAGTAACCCAACACTGTTCATCACGAACCTAATAAATTCACCATGTCATATCATCAAAGCTATATATTTTGTGTTTGCGGAATATACTGTATCAGTCACATGGATAAGGGAATGTACTGTAGTCTCAAAACTCTTTCATTCTACAGCATCTTAATTCTGATTGGCTCTGACTGTAGTGCTGGCTCTAATTCAAACGAGAAGTTGATATTAACGAGCTCTTTCCAAAACATTATATTTCTATAGTAACATCTCATAATCTAAACCTAACAATAAACTGAATAAATAAACTTGTTATTTAATTACAAAGACAAATAATCATTGATATGGTGAAGTTTTCTATGTGGAGCTGTTTATTTAACATTTATCTCCGGTGTCAATGTTCAATTCATTTCCACCATGGGAAAGATTTTCCCTGTAACATAAAATTATACATTTTTATCTTATTAACATCAACAGAGAGAAAGTAGAGAGACGATACACAATCATCTCTCACCAGTTGCTCTTTTTTCTGCGAAAAACGATGTTCCACAACATAAAATGTAACTATAAATGGTTAAAAAGTATGATGTCATTCATTAATATATTGAAAATAATAATCATTAGCAAACTGCTATGGTATAAGAGGAATAAAACTCTTTTCAATGTGCTGTGATAAGAAAATTAGAAACTTTCACACCACACCATCCCATCATTGATTATTTTTCTATAAAAGGATGACCTGTTGCGTTTAATTACTTACAAAAGGTCAACAATTATTTAAAAAGGACCACAGTGGGAGCATAAATTAATTTTACAGGCACACTAAATTAATTTCTCTCATGAAAGACACCTATTAAAGGTACACAAGAGAGTCCTGTCCAATGCATTTTTAATTCCACCCTTAACCATGTTTGAGCTGTATAAGTTTCATACATAACCTCAAAGCCACGTTCAAAACATCTATTTCAGTGTGACTTACTTATTGACAACACGCTGTATCTCTTTGCTCTCCTCCTCATGTAGCTTCCGCAAAACTCGTTGGAGAATGGGCAGTTCTAAATTCACATACTGTGCTACCTAAAAAAGCAGTGATAAGAGTTAGTTTGAGTTTAATAGGTGGGTGCATGGCTTACAATAATGGACATGAGTGAAGTCTACTTACGTCCATGCTAACTTCCTGTTCATCGGTGTCCATGAGGAAGATTCTCATGATGTCCTCGGATGGCCCTTGAAGAAAACGCTCCCAAAGTGGAAGGTCTGAGCTGCCCAGCTTTTTCCTTTCTTTGAAATTGAGACATTTGCATTCAGGTGGTTAAGTTTTGCAAGATGGCCTCATTTATGCTTCAGAGTAGGTCAAGGTAATTTAGTGGGTTTCAATTTAGCAATGAATAAAATGTTAAACAAACAAAGACTGAAGCAACATACGATAATACTCAATGGCTTTTGCATTATTTCTTTTCAAATAAACTTTTTTTTATTTTTTTTTTGGGGGGGGGGGGGGGGTTGCAAACAGTCTTTTATACAGTTGTGTTAATGTTCCATACAGATATAATGTCCTCACACAAGTGATATACAAGCTGTCAAGAAGCTGTGTTAGATTGGTACATGACCTAAGTTGGTCCTAACTGACTGATCCGCGGAAAAAACGCTGGCCTGTTTTTTTTTTTTTTTTTGATTCCCAGGAGTACAGTGTTGATTTTGGTGTGTTTCTGTTTAGCCCACTTATCCCAGATACTGGGTCAACACTGCTCCGATAATACATGTCCATCGATATAAATCATGGGACATCATTAACTTGCCAAGACAATTATTTAGTTATGAAAGAACCAAACAAAAGTTAATGTGAAGCTCACTTGGCTTCATCAGAAAATGATGTAATATAAAGCAGCTCTTATCAGTTACATATTCAAGAATAACTCAGGAAGTATCAGGAAGTATGTGCTTGGAAGATAAGAGCTTTATACATCAGCTAACCATTACTAAGTTCCTCCAAACCAATATAAGCACAACTGTGAGGAAACGCTGGTTGCTGATAAGTGGAATTGGTTTGCATGATAAAGATGAAGCAATGACATTCAGGCATCCAGAGATAACATGGTGGTTATTTTTCATGATGGTTAAATTTATATATCGAGGCCACAAGTTAATCTTAAATCGCATGGACAAGGATTATTATGTTGTAGCCATTTGTTACCAATCTTACAAGAATGAAAATGCACTTTAATCATTTCCAAGCTTATGCCCTGCGATGGACTGGCATCCCATCCAGGGTATGTTCCTGTCTCATGCCCAGTGTTCCTGAAATAGGCTTGGGATCCATCATGACCGTGACCAGGATAAAGCAATTACTGAAAGTTAGAATGATCATCATGCTTAAGTTCCTGTGGCTACAATGGTTTATTTCCATTGATTTCTCTATCTTTCATCTGTGAAAATACAATAATTCCCACAAGTAAAATATTTTGTGGCCATGAAATATATCATAAGAAACTTAACGCATGGCCTTAATATATTAATTAGTGGAGAGACTTGGCCATCAGTAGCATAACTCATGGCTTCAGTGTATTAATTCATGTCCACACTTTGTTAAAAAATAACCACCATGTCACCTCAAGGACTCTATAGCTCTAAAGTTATTTCAGCAAACATTAGATATTTACAAAAGGAAATGTGAAGCCACTGAATAGCAGCTGAACATCGCTGATAATCCTCTGAGAGAGCTGCTGCTAAAGTGGAAAGTGTAGCCTTGTGCATGTCTGAATAAAAAAAAAAAAAACTTGCTCCCTTTAAAACCTCAGTTCTATCCATGAGAAAGTGCACCGAATATCAGCTGCCTGTCTGCAGAATTACTACAAATGAAGGTGAGCAAAAAAAAAAAAACTACTGAATTCATAAAACAGAGGCCAATGATTTGAATCCCAGGACTACATAGGTGCAATTTCTTAGATTGAAAGCATCTACAAAATAAATATTGTGAGTTTTCAGTGTAGGCATTTCAGACAAGACATGTTTTATTCTAGATTTAGCGACTGGAACATGTGTCTTAGGCAAACAAGTGCTAATAATGGTTCAGAAACTACAAAGACACTTTAAAGCACACATACCTCCACTTTGATGAATGCAATACAAGGCAAATTCACTAGGATCATTTTCTATCTGAAAACAACAACAACAACAACAACAACAACAAAACAGGACTGTGTGTTATTTCATCTCGTAATTGAATTCTCATTGACTACATTAAATTAGAAATGAGAGAATTAATAAAAAAGGACGTGCACATTCCTAAATGCATCTTTCCTAAGGTATACTCTACTGGAAAAGTATAATGCAAGTTATTAAAGGCATACCTTAAATTTATTTAGGAGCTGGCTAATGACCTCTTGTGTCCTCATTGTGCTGTTTAGGCGGACGTTTGTGGCTGTCCCATAGGATGGCGTAAATATCGATGTCTGAAAAGATATTTAACGTTTGACTTTAGAGGTTTAATCCCCCTTTCTGGCTCTAGAATTATTGCAGCATTGAATGCCTTGGGCTTTTTGTTTCATTTGTAAAACAGTATTTTACAAACACTCAGCTGCATGGAGGATTTTTCCAGAAAAAAAAAAAATTCATCTGCATTTTATGGATGTAAAATTGGAGAAATGCTAAAATGGGCACTGGAGAGTGATCAGCAATGGAGAAAACACTCTTTAAGAATATGCCACTGGCAGATTTTTTATTACGTGCCACTAGGGGGCCAAACACCAGCCTTTCATTTATTCCAGCTTTATTCTCTGACCTTATAGTTGTAAAAATGGCCGTTAATGGAGAAGCGATGCAGTCTGTTACTCTGCCTCTCCTCTGCCCCCTTGGTCTTCACTCTCTTCTTTACTAGAGCGGCATCACTCATGGAGCGGAACAGGATAGAGTTCTCTGGGACAGGTTCGTGTCGGGCCACCCTCAGCGTCTGGCTCTCATACTGCCTGTAGTCTAGATTTGAAGATGAAAATTGAATGTGTCAGTCACAGCATTTCACCTGAATTTTATAAAATTAGTTATTAGATGTTTTTTTCTTTACTTTTTTTGCTTTAAATAAAATCTTGGCAAGTGTGGACTAAAAAACAAACAAACAAACAAAATATAACCCCATTACCCTCAGACTTACTTTTCCCCCGCAAAACCTTATGCCAGAACTAGGCCGATTTGTCATAAAAACCATGACCTTGGCACCCGGATTGTGAGTTAGGTGGGAGTAAGCAGCATCGTTTAGACTGAGGGTGTAGTTTTCAAAAACTCTAAAGAATATAACAGAAGTCTGAAATAAAGACACTAGTCAGGTCCACTACATGACAAAATGTTCTTCATTATACATCCATCCATTTTCCATACCACTTATCCTACACAGGGTCACAGGGAGCCTGGAGCCTATTCCAGGGGACTTGGGGCACAAGCAGGGGACACCCTGGACGGGGTGCCAACCCATCCCAGGGCACAATCATACACACATTGACACACCCATTCACACTCTACAGACAATTTGGAAATGCCAATCAGCCTACAACTCATGTTTTTGGACTGCTGGAGGAGAAAACCGGAGAACCCGGAGGAAACCCCCATACCCGGGAAGAACAGTTCTTCATTATTATTATTATTATTATTATTATTATTATTATTATTATTATTATTATTATTATTATTATTGTGGTAGTAGTAGTAGTAATATATTATTTTATTATAGATCTAAAATGCTTTTAAACATTAAAAACTAAGAGGATAACATGGCAACATAATGTGTCTGACATAAATGTATGTGCATAAATATGATAATATTTTAAATGAAAATGGGACTTAACCTGAAGCACAACTGTCGACAGTCTCTGAACCATCTTGGATGGTTTCTTCTAGTTCATCAATGTGATAGAGATTTTCAAATTCTCCCCATCTGGTCATACCTCTAACAAAACATACAAACATACAAAAGCTTTCATATTATTGATCAAAGATAATTCAAGACAGTTGCATAAGTTCTATTTGTCTATATTTAAAGAAATTCTAGTACATTCCAGTAACCTCTTTTTTCCAAGTGGGCTGATGGGATCTGGAGAATGTTCCTGAGACTTGGAGCAGTTCCATTCCACTATCTGTTTCTCATCTTGGATTTTGAGGCGAATTGGTCTCTTCATACCCCAAGAGACAACCAGGAATCCCTCAAGGGTCACCTGACCAGCAGGGTTCTGCAGGAACATAACATGTCCCATTGACTGTTAAGGTTAGGAGATGGAGTGGCAGAGTCTATAGTGCTATGGGTATTCCTTTTGTTTTTAGCTTCTTTCATTATAGGAAGTTTCCATGGCTTTCCCAGGACATTTTCCAAATCTTACGGAACACATTCTGCTTTTTTTTCTCTCTCTTTGACAGAGTGCAGTGAGTCCGTGGTTTTGGAAGCCCCCTTGTGGTTTGAAAGAAACATGAAATGTACCCAAGTTAGAGATGTGGCATAGGATGATTATTATGAAGTGCACATGACGAAAATAAACGGACAAATGAGAGAAGAAAAAGAGAGAATTGTAGAAATGAGCACAAACACTGATCAGAAAAAAAATGAATGCATGTAGCAATTTGTCTATTTATTTACTCCCACTATTAGGCTTGTTTTGTGGCTAACAACTTACCCTGCTTGAAAAAAAAATAAATAGAAATCATTACAGAAATTCTAATGGTTTCCGCTGCAAATACTATTAAACCCATTTACAAATGCAGTGTGCTTTGGGGCATATTCTGTAAGGATTTAATGGTTTTTATTTTATTTCACTAGACATAAACATGCCACCAACAGGACCCAACACATTACCCACAAGGGCCATTATAGTTTCCATTAAAACCAATACAATTCCAATTATATCCATCAAAACCATTAGTATTTCTGTAATGGTTTCTATTGATCTATTCAGCATGGTACTCTCTAGGTATAAGACAGTGTTGTTAGGTTAAGCTGCTAGATAGATAGCTAGTAAACAGTAGCACATTTTTATAATCTAAACCATGTAAAAAAACCAAAACAAAAAACCCCCCCCAAAAAACCATAATGCTACATTCTTATGTTAGCTTGTGAGTTGCAGTGATTCTGTGCCTGCTTGTATTGTCCTGTAAAGAAGACTTTTCGGGTGTCAGTAGGTCCAGCTGAAAGGATTCTGGTATAATTCATAGCTATAAACATAGTATACAACTATATGGCTTTTTCAGTTCTGCCTAAAAATATCAGCTAAGCTTAGAAGCTAGCTATCACAACATTACATTCTGCATTAAGCAACCAGTGCCACGTTGTGATGAGCAAAAAGTTTGGTTAATAATTTCTTCCTCTGAAATATAGCTGGATATTTCAGAATGTGCTTCCCTATTTGAAAATACTGCATACCAGACATCAGTCGAGGAGAAAACAAGTCAAATAGACAATCTCACTTAATAGTATTTAATATTTAACTTAACATTAAACAAACAGTCACTTAATAACTAAACTCAACAGTTTACAGGACCTCAGCTCAACAGTTTACAGGTATATTTTCAAGACAAGTGGTTCGAGTCTGGTAATCTCCCCTTCCCCACTTTAGCCGTTTTAGCTTAACGGTCAGATAATGGTATGTAAAATGATGTAAGCTCCTACGTCAGCATTAGTATTAATGTATTTGTTTCTCTGCACAATTTGTTTCTTTGTAGGTAACAGTAGTTTCGTCCAGCTATCTATGCCTTGCAAATCTGCTGGAACGTAACAGTGAAACTGTATTAGATAAATGATGTGTAGATAAACATCACTTGTTCTGCAACATTCTGTGTATAGCACATCAGTTTAACAATATACAGTGCAAAGTCACTTGACAATATCAGGTTCTTGCCTTTCAAAAGCTTTAGAGCTACATTTCATCATACAAATTCACTGACATTTAGCCAGGATCAATATTTCCACAATGCAGAAAACATGAATGGAATCAGACAGAAATCTTGTAAGATGTAAGAGAAAAAAACAAAAACAAAAAAACACTGTCATGCAACACAAAATGCAAAGGGTTTAGCACTTACACATCAGTAAACATGTGGTTACTTAGCAACAAGGAACATACAACACAGCATGAAATAGAACACTAAGTTTAGCATCGAGCAGAAACTATAATTCCTGCAGTGATAATTCCAAATAAGACAAGTCAGTTATTCTGTAAGGACATATAATAAGTTTATTAAGTGCCAGGCACAAGGAGGATAGTGAACGCTGCTTATTAAAGTTAATTTTTTTATTCTTGGACGCACTAATAATGCTAACTGACGTTTTTTTTTTTCTTTTTTTTTTTTTTAGCATTTAGTTAAGTCAAAGTCAAATTTATTTATATTGGACATTTAATACAACACGAGTTTTGACCAAAGTGTTGCATATCATTCATAATAAAAAAAATGCATTAAAATAGAGCATAAAATATATTACTATAAGACAACAAACCAGATATAACTAAGACCAGAGAATAAGCAGCTAGACAGGGCAGATTATGAGTAAGCCTGAGAGAAGAAATAAGTTTTCAGGGACGATTTTAAATGAATGTATTGTAGGGAAAGATCTGATAGAGAGGGGCAAGCTATTCAAAGCCTCGGTGCCATTACAGAAAAGGCTCTATTGCCTTTGGTTTTTAATCGTGACTTCGGAATGGCTAGTAACAACTGAGAGGAGGATCTGAGCGAACGTGCGGAAGAGCGAAAGCAGAGGAGAGCTGAAATATATATGGGGCGAGACCATGCAAGGCTTAAAAACAAACAATAGAATCTTGAAATTGATTCTGTATTTCACGGGTAACCAGTGGAGTGAGTTTAAGATGGGTGTGATGTGCTCTCTCTTTTTGGTCCCAGTCAAAAAGCAAGCTGCAGCATTCTGTACAAGTTGCAAGCATGAGAGCAGGCAGGGCATTGCAGTAATTAAGCCTTGAAGAAATAAAAGCATGAATAACAGTCTCAAGATCTTTAAATGTGAGAAAAGTTTTGAACTTGCGAAGTCCGATAAGCTGGAAAAAACTAGCTCTGGTAACAGAATTTATTCGTTTGTCAAACTTTAAATCCGAATCGAAGATCACCCCCAAATTTTTGACCTGGGTAAGGATGTTTATCTTGTAGGGGGCCCAGACTACAGCTAAGACTTTCTATCAAATGTGAAGGACCAAACAGGATTGGCTTCAGTCTTTTTCTCATTTAGCTGGAGGAAATTTTCATCCATCCAGCCTTTTAAGTCCCTTAGACAGTCTAAAAGAGGAGTCAACAATTATTATTATTATTTTTTTTTTTACAGACTTTAACAGGAGGTAAAGCTGTTTATCACATAACAATGGTAGGAAACCTTGTGACATTCAAAAATGGAGAAAATAGGGTGTAAATATAAAGAAAATAAAATCGGACCCAGTATGGAGCCTTGTGGCACTCCACAGGTAATGGGGACTGTGGTTGATGCGCATGTTCCAATTTCCACCGAAAAACGTCTATTTATAAGACATTATAGAAACCACTCTAGTGCAGCATCATGAATACCGACCTCTTGTTTTAATCTATTTAGGAGGATATGATAACCAATGGTGTCAAAAGCAGCTCTTAAGTCCAACAGTACAAGGATGGCACCGTTTCAAGAATCTACAGTTAATAAAAGGTCACTACTTTTAGGAGGGCAGACTCTGTACCGTGTTTAGTCCTAAAGCCTGATTGAAGGGAGTCCAATATATTATTACTAACTAAGTAAGGGGAAAGCTGAGATAGTAAGACTTTCTCCACTCTTTTGATTCAAAGGCAGTTCTGACTACAATGCCTGTAGTTTTTGGGATCAGTTTGTTCAAGGTCTGTTTTTTTAAGCAGTGTCTGGACTATGGTATGTTTAAAGCAAGACGGAACAGTGCTATTTTCTAGGTAGCTATTAATGATGGAGAGTACAGTAGGAGAAACAGTGTCCAGTACGTCTACGAACAACTTATTAGGAATAGCATCAAGAGAGCAGGTGCTTGATTTCCTATGGGAAATAATGTCTAACAGATTAGAAAGAGATATGGGCTGAAATGCAGGAAACCGAGAAGAACAAGTGGTTGAAATGTATGAAATTTGACCTGTAACAGGTGAAATTTGTGGTCTGATATGAGGATTTTTATTTATAAAGAAGCTACAAAACTTCTCACAAGACTCCAAACTTGGATCAGGACTTTCTGCTGTGAGAGGGTTTAACAGAGTTTAACTGTGGAGAACAAAAAATTTGGACTATGGGAATTAAAAAAATAATAATAAAAAAGTTAGAGAAGTATTTGGACCTTTTCAAAGAAACAGCTTCCTGGTATTCAGACAGCTATTTTGCAGGAGTTGGTATGATACTTGTAGTTTATCCTTTTATCATTTTCTTTCTGCCTTTCTACATTCCCTCCTTAAGGCACGAGTGTCACTATTAAACCGGGGCTGTTTTTTGAGTTTGGCTTTCCTAACTTTAAGTGGCGCAACAAAATTTTAAATGGCAATACAAGAGGTCATAAAACTGTTAACCAACCATCCAGACTATGTGATGTCGATACAGTAAGACTAACTGGAGAAGCTGGAAAAGCGTCCGTAAACTGTACAACAGTAGAGGGGTTAATAAAGCGAGAGAGATGACTATAAGGCTGATTAGCTGGACTTTGGCAGGGACGCATACAATCAAACACAACAGGTTAATAATCAGACAAACAGGCATTGCTTAAATGAATATTACAAACAGGAAAACCTGATGAGAAAACAAGATCGAGTGTGTGACCAAGCTTGTGTGTAGGGCCTGAGACCAATTTGGTAGGATTAAAAGAGTCTATAAACTGTAAAAAAAAAAAAAAAACTAAAACAAGAGGCTTTGAAGGAGAAGGTTAATCAGAGCTAGGGACAACATACGATACGAAGTCTGAAAACTCCTTTAGGAAGTCCTTATTTGATTTAGGTGGTCTGTAAATAAGTGCACAGGGCAAAGGGCTAGGTAGTTCAACATTACATAATAAAACGTCAAAACTGCATAAACATCAACTGTAGAAGCCTGTGTTTGAACGAATCCTTAAAAGCAACAGCAACGCTCCCACACTGACTCGAGAAATGGTAGAAACATGAAGTAAAAATATGATGTAGTATCATATTGTTTGATGTTATACAACATTTAGTTCCAGTTGAGCAGTGTTCCGAGACTGCCCATATTTACTATAACCACACTGGGACGTTTCAAGGCACTCGTCTGTGTTCGCCTCATAAAAATTCCCCTTCGTAACTGTTACTACAGTAGTGTTAGCAATATCACCAGCAGTGTTATCGATGTATCATCGACATCATCAGCAGGCATGGCAATTGATACTTTTCAGAAATACAACCTTTGGCTTAAAATATAAAAGATCATAAGAAGAAGATGAAAAGAAAGAAGGGACACAATTTTATTGGAAGCACCTTTAACAGGAATGTGCAAATCAACATGAGTTAGCTAGCCAGTTATTTGACCCGCTACTGTACAAAATGCATGTGGCTTCTTCAGGATCTATTTTGCCTAGTGCTGCAAAAATAAACAAAACAATATGTCACGTATTCAATATTAATTTCTTGTTGTCTAAAAGCAGTATCGCACCCTACAGCGAAATACCATTTGTCATGTTACAGAGACTTAAACTCTGTTTGTTACAAAGTGCTGACATTCTGACCTCCTTCAGAAAACTTCACTATATTGACAGTTATATTGACAAGTTTGTCGAGTGTCTATAATACAAGTGTGCAAGTTGCTACTGTAGAAAGGATAAGATATTATAATGAACACATTCATATATAACCTTTGAGTTGCCTTGCAGAAGATCTCCTGTCCGAGCTGTTGTTACAGAATATTAAATGAACACGTTCTGACCAATCAGTATTGAGAATTAAACAGTCCTGTGGAGTAAAACAATATAACCTTTCTCTGACTTTCTAAAATCAGTGTCTTAATGAAACAAATCATATTTGGGTAACACTTTATAATAACAGTACATGGATAATCATGCACTAATACCTGCATTAATACTTACTTAAATATGAACCAATGATGAGTTAAGGCATGTACTAATCACAAACTAATGAAGACCTAACGTTTACTATGATGTGAGTCTTATGCATGAATAATGACCAGCTTAAGTACATGTTAGTATATGTTTGTCAGTTAATGTATTAATTAACACATATTGGTAAACTACATCAAACATGCTCTGTAAGAAAGAATATGAATTAAATATGCGTAATTTCAAATTGTTTAGATAATCTTCCATATGCATTTGTGTACACAAACATCATTGTATGGCGCTGGATTACTTTCATAATTTACATTGCTTATGGAATGTAAAAATACACACTAATAATAAACACCAATCATTTCATCTCAATGCCATACAGTGACATTTGCATACACAGCTGCATAGGTCAAATTATATTAATAATTTGAAATCATGCATGTTAAATTTATATTCTTTCTTATAGTGCATGCTTGATTTGGTTAACCCCTACGTGTTAATGAATACATTAATTAACACAACTAACTTAAGCTGGTCGTTATTCACGCATGAATTCATAAGACTCACGTCGTAGTTAAGGTTAGCTCTTCATTAGCTTGTGATTAGTACCTGCCTTAACTCATCATTAGCTCATATGTAAGTAAGTATTAATTCAGGTATTAGTGCATGATTATTCATGTACTGTTATTGTGGTGTTACCCTTATTTGTAACAGTTACCTCATTGACAGTGAGCTGCAGATGAGTCTTGTCTTTCAGAAAGCAGTTGTAGGTGTTTAGTAAAGATAGAAATCTTGTCCTGTGTGTGTAAGGGAGCAGTTACATTATTATATAACTGGTATTAAAAAAAAGTCAATAATTAAACTGTTTAGTGACTAACCTTGAAAAAGTTCTTCCATCCGCGGTGTGGACAAGCATGCGTGGCTTAGCCGTAGACATTTCTGAACCCAGACAGTTCTGCCAAAAAAAATGTTTTTTTCTTTTTTTAACAAAAAAATCCAAACCACTCATTTGCTTTATATATATATATATATATATATATATATATATATATATATATATATATATATATATATATACACAGACAAGTTTCTTTTTTTTTTTTTTTTAAAGTCCAGACATACTGCAGAATCTGCTATTCATAAAGCCAATCACTCAACTGTTACAGTAATACATTTCAACAGTTGTTACTGGCACAGTCCATTGATTTCCTTAATCACTGTGTACAAACTTGTTCTGTCAGGATTGGAATCTCTGCTATTTGACTTACGGCTAGTTAAATGCTAATATGTGAGGAACCAATAAGTTGTTCTAGACTCAGAGTGACAGGATTTCACTGTTTTTGGTCTGGAATAAGCTTTGAGTTTTGGAAACAGTCTGTGTGTATAGTGGTTTACTGGTTGTACATTCAATTTGTTGGTTATATGAGCTGCTCTTAGTGAGAATTTGTGCTTTTGTGAGTGCTTGTGTCAATACGCACTGTGATTGAAGGATAGGTCCAATCTAAGAAAGATTTAAATCCGTTCAAAATAATTCCAAGAGCAAAGGAATGCATACATGCCTAGAATATTGTGCGTTCTGTTCTATACTGAGCACCTTTGAGTAATAACAAATTAAAGAGTCCATGTGGATATACGGTGTAGTTGTATAACTTATTCATCTCGACTTGTATTTCACAGACTGATCTCAGCAGGAAAATCTCTTCTCCAGCTCCCAGAATGATAAACCATTGCAGTCTACAGCTTCATCAGATTCTAGAGTTAAGCACTAACCCCTGTCAGATTCCACATTCACTCTTTGAACACCACACCACCAAAGCCTGACTCACGGCTGCTCCAGACGCACATAAACACACGGTCCCAGCGCCACTCTCACCTGTCGCCAGCTCAGATCCAATGTCAGCAGACTCACGATGGAATGGGTGCCATATCGCTGCGATGTCTAGTTCCAGCCTGTACGAGCAGAGGCTGTATATTAAAGACGGTGTGGGATAGGTGGATAGGGGGGAGGACCAGCATGCCAGTCAAGTGTTAATGACTGGTGCATTCATACCGCGTTGTGCTGTAACTCGATCTGCCTCACCTCTCCTCTGAGCATTCTGGGAGAGCTTGAAAAGTTGCGGATTTATGGACACACCCATAGGTACGTGCCTCTCACCTCACACTACAATAGTATGATTAACCCTTTCTGCACTGACAAGCAGACGCCATGGAGACATAACACATTTTGCATAACACTTGCATTATTTAATATTATCTACATTTTCCGTCAAATTACTGTATGTGTAGAGCTGAAATCCTTCAGTGGAAGAACAATTCTTTCTTTTTTTGCGTTTACTTTTGGATTAAGGTCTTTAAAGGCTGAATGCTGGACTTCCCCCACACCTGTCATTTACATTCATACAATAACATCATGATATCAGCTCAGGAACTTCCGCATACATCATTTTTCTTGTGCTGTTGCCCTTTAAGTGAACTATATACCATCTGCCAAAGTATTTTTATTGTGTTACTCAGCTGGCCTGTATACAGAGCAGCCGTCTGTCTTAAATCTTAAAGTGATGTGCACTGGACAGAAGTCACTCCCTGAATACAAAACAAACGTGAACTTTGATTTCTAACCTTTGTCATGTTTCTTAGTTATGTCTTGCGCTCTTGTTTTCTCAGTACACACTTACACAAATGGTTACAGATATACAGATATGATACAGAATTGTTTATATTATTTACTAACCCTCACACCTGAATTTAAAGACTCCTTCCAGAAAATGTTAAAGGTGTAGTCAGATATTTTGACAAAATTTAGAAGAAACAGTCTGTCTTTTCAGTGTTCTTTCCAAAGCCACACCCCTAAAACACAAAGAGTCAAGCCTATGAACTGAGAGTAAACATGATTGACAGGTGTTCTGGTTGGTTGGATGTTAAAGGTCAACATCATTTGTTGTTTATATTTCAGCCTGTTAAAAGTCCAAAAAAGAGTGTGCCAAATAGATTTTTTTTTTTTTTTTTTTTTGTGGATGAACAACACTAAATATTGCGACACGTGCCCTGACCTAAAATGGCTGACTGCACCTTTAAGCCCTTTGTTTCACCCAACCAACCACATGACATCAGTACTTTCCAATTCCCATTACTCAGCAGGTCACTTCAAGTCCCGGAACATTTTTGCATACGATATTTACATACTTCTAAAAAAAAATATCCCTGCGTTCCAGGGCATTATGGTTGCTAATGCATGATTGTTTCGTCAAATTATAACTCATTTGTTCTGAACTGGCTGTATTCTGTCTTTTCACCATCACTCATATGTGTCTCTGCTGAATTTTGTGATTAATCTACATACACGCTGTAATTGTCCTGTTAGGATTGTGGACAGTTGGACATGTAGTTCTCAGACAAAACACCAGATGGCGGTAGAGTGTTACATTAGTCAGCCTGAACGTTGTTTAAATGAGACGACACACGTTGCCCATTATATAACCTGTCTTTTTATATCACTATCTTGTCAACGTAATATCCCTGCATAATATTTCTGCTCAAACCCATCATGCCATGTGATATAAAAATTCAGACTTATGGAAAGCACAATCAGCTCATAAACAAATGTCCCTTTCCTGTGTAACCGAGCTAACTGTTAGAACATAATGAAAGAGTCCTGTATAATGTGTTACAGACTTTTTATTTATTTATTTATTTTTTAACAATAATTAATATAAAGACAGGATAGTAGTCAGTGGTCAAAATATTGCCACTTGGTTCAAATAACAACTGGATTGAGAGAATAGCTCATTTAAAACATTTTAGTTGAATAATAAAGTCTAGCCTAGCCTTGTTTTTTTTGTTTGTTTGTTTGTTTGTTTGTTTTTTTTTTTTTTTTTTTGTATTTCCTTGTCAAATGTCGTATGGATCAAAAAATTGCTCTGGAATTGCTCTAAAACCCATTTTATTAATGAAAACCAATCCAACATTCAGGATAGAAACAAACCTCATTAACTGGTTAACATGGTTTTCCCACCAAATGCCATCAATAATGTCATCAAATTGCTCTGGGAGTATAATAAAACTAATTTCACCAAATTTTCAGCTAAAGTTAAATTAACAGTAGCTTGGCAGGCATCAAAATCTAGCTATGAAGGGAAAAGAAAACAACAACAACAACAAAAAAACACGAATATGTTAACTAGCTTGCTGACAAGCCAACCAATTAAAACTACTACCATTACCATTATTGGTCCTTAATGGTATTCACTAGACATTACATGCCACCAATAGAAGGCAACAAATTACCAGTAGAGACCCACAGAGACTATAATAGTTTCGAGTAAAACCAATACAATTCCCATTATAACCATTAAAACCGTTACAAACTCTATGAGGGTTTCTATTATTTTTTCAGCAGGGATTTTAACCAGTATCATATAAACGCATTAAATTAAAGAAGATGGAATAGGAAGACAGAGGGGTTTGTTTTAATTGTTTTCTTTTTTTTTTTTATAACAGGGGAACAATATCCAATCGTACCTGATGAGATCTCGAAACCTTGAGACATGGCTGTTACTAGGATCAGCGAATTACTTTCAATGCATTGATATTAACTCACACACAAGTTGCTTTATACAGGTAATATAAAGCGACTTTGATCGAATAAAGCTCGATTCTTACCCCGTCCCATTGTATCGTGCACAAAGCCAGAGTATCCTTCAGCAGCTACCATTTCATTCCGTTATGGAATCTTGTATTGTGTCCATCGCTCATATTGTGTTGCTGTATGTGACGAGAGCTTGCCAAATCACTGAGAGACATTGCTCTGAACAACAGCCCCATATTAATCTCACGTTGTCAATGTGTCTGTTTGTGATGGAACAGCACATGTGAGAGGCCTCAGCTGTTGGAACATTTATAACATTAAGCTTTTTATTATGTGTTTATTAGCATATACTGACGATCACGTGCAACCATGTTCACCATTATTGGATTAGAGTTCCCCATGAGTAATCAAGCTATTTTGTTGATCTTTTTCACCGTTTTCTCTCCTTTTGACTTTGGAGTATTTGTAGGCAACTGATTCTAAAATGTATACTAGTGGAACTATATGTCAGATATTTCCCATGCCAAGCATTCAGCAAACATTGACATCCAGTTTACATCTAAAATCAACTTGGCAAGCAAATAGTCAATGTAAAGCCATGTGCAACCTTGACTGCTGTGCTAAGCTAATTGGTACCTGGCATGTACCCTGGCAGATTTAAACAGCTCACAGAACTATACAAGTACAACGTGTTAATAGCTCGGTCATCAAGCTTCACAACATTTATGACTGAATTAGACTAAGAGCCTGTAGGTTTTTTTTGTGTGTCCTTTTCATACTCATTTACATTTAGTCCATCTTCCCAGCGCCCCTTCCTCCCTCATGATCATTTTCAACCATAAAGTCATTTTGGCTACAAGTCTTTGTCTTTGTTATGGCTTCTTGAAAACAGCACGTCCCCGGTGAAGCTACGTTTGTTTTCATTTTCACATCTGCGCGTGGGAGGAAGCTTTTATCTTTGGCCCTCGTTGATCCATCATCACGCTGCGCGTGACAACAGCAATTCAGAGTTGATGTATTTACAAGCCCGTGGTCTGCTGACACACACATACTTACGCATGATGTCCTTGAAGACGCAGCATTCTCAAAACCTGACTAAAAGAGACAGCAAACAAAATCTTTGCACAATCCTTGGCTCTCTTCCATCCTCTGAGACACTTAGAATAACCTGAGCTCTCTTTTTTTTATGGTTTTCCCCAACTATAGCCCTAAAAGGCAAAAGCCAAGAAGATGGGTGCATAAACACATACTTTCGGAAATGTCATTCGCTTGCTTAAAATAAACCAGAGTGCACAGGCCAACAGGCAACAGGTGGGTCCACCACACAAAAGCTTTCTGAATGCAGGCACCGTGCCAGTCACGCTGCTGCTATGAGTGCTATGAATGAGTGAGAGCTGGATGCTCTGTTCACATAACACAAAGGAAACTACAGTGCTGTGTACACACACTGAAGAGAAGCTCACATATCCTGCCATAATCACATTTAATCACCATACTGTAGAGCAAAGATGTCTTCAAAATAATTAAATGAAACGTTTCTACATTTTAAAAAAAAATACAGCAATAAACAGTAGTAAATGAAACAAAGTCAACATTTGGTGTGACAAATTTTTTTAAATAAAAATAAAAATAGTAGTCTCCAGTACAATGTGTGCAGTTTTATAAGGAAATGAGCTGTAAGTTTTATTGAGCATCTTGCAGAACCAGCCACAGTTCTTCTGGAGGCTTTGACTGTTGCACTTGCTTCTTATTTTTACAGCGAAACCCAGCAGCCTTCATTGTGTTTTTTTGTCTGAAAAGTGGCCTCATACGTAATATGCTGCTTTCTTTACTGACATACAAACATTTTGTGTAACATTTCTGTAACATTTAATTATGTGCTAGAAATCTAATGTTTGGGAATCTAAAATGTTTTTTGTACTGACTTGATTATGTAGCAGTCTTAAAATAAAAAATCCATAACAAAGTTTGTACTAAAAAAATAGGGTGCCTAAAACTTTTGCGCAGTACTGTATATATTTTCACATCTTCATCTTATGGTGACTTAGTTATCGGAGGCACAGTCGGTGGCTTAGCAGTTAGCACGTTTGCCTCACACCTCCAGTGTTGAGGGTTCAAATCCGCCCTGTGTGTATGGAGTTTGCATGTTCTCCCTGAGCTTCATTGGTTTCCTCCAGGTAGTTCAGTTTACTCCCCCAGTCCAAATACATGCATTGTAGTTTGACTGGCATTTCCAAATTGTCCATAGTGTGTGAATGTGTGTGCGATTGTGCTCTGTGATAGGTTGGCACCCCATCCAGGGTGTTCCTCACCTTGTGCCCTAAGTTCCCTGGGATAGGCTCCCCCATGACCCACTCATCAAGACAAATTCCTCATATGTTTAACATAGTAACTAAAAGTAACTAAAAATAAACAGCATGAAGTAATTGTAATCATTGGCAAATTTCTGAGGTATGAGCAGAATAAAATACTGTTTTGGATGTGCTTTGAAGTGAGTTTGGGTTGGTAAGTGACTTTGTTTTCCATTATGCCCCATGACTCTGTATCACTCTATATCACCATAGTTGATTATTTTCTTATAACCGCACACTCCTTAGTTTGTGTTTTACTCCTCACCGAAGACATAGGCTCATATCCTGCATGCTTTCTATATAGCATTTTCATATTTGCACTTTTACTGTTATCACTTGTTTATTGTAAAATGTATGGTTTTATACCAAACCAAGATGATAGTTATATGTTTCTATTTATTTATTTTATTCTATTCTATTTTATTTTCCATCAATCCATTTTCCATACTGCTCATAGTACACAAGGTCACGGGGGAGCCTGGAGCCTATCACAGGGAACTCAGGGCACAAGGCCGGGGACACCCTGGACAGGGAGCCAACCCGTCACAGGGTGCAATTGCACACACTATGGACAATTTGGAAATGCCAATCAGCATACTGTGCATATCATTGGACTGGCAGAGGAAAGCCCCAAAGCACTGGGATAACATGCAAATTCCCAAATTTTATTTTATTTTATTTAGCTAGCAGCCAATTAATCCAGTCCCTCTGCCTGGCTCCTTAAAGGGTTTTTCAGTTTGTCCTTCTTGGGGAATCTTTAAAGGTTCTCTGTAAAACCCAACAATAAGGTCCTTTTTTCCTTAATAATATATTATTATTATTATTATTATTATTATTATTATTATTATTATTATTATTATTATACTTACACACTTACTGTAGACCTCATTGTAGTACAGTCTTTTGTAACCAACCATGATTTTATTTATCTGATTGTTTTCCTCATAACATTACTTACCTACTAACTCAGTACGATAAAGCTGACAAGATTTAATGCCACCATAGAGAACACACAGACACTCTTTATGTACAGTAGGGGAAATAAGTATTGAAAACGGCAACATTTTTTTCAGTAAATATCTTCCCAATGAGGCTATTCACATGAAAATTTCACCAGACTTTGGTATTAGTTCAAGAAATCCACACATATAAAGATCCAAACATTAAAGTCCATAAATTAAGTTATGTGTAATAAAGAGGAATGACACAGGGAAAAAGTATTGAACACGATAACTCAAATTTTGTAATGACAACTTCAAGACGCTTCCTGTATGAAGAAATTAATCGGCTGCAGTATTCAGGTGTGATTTTGGCCCGTTCTTCTAATCATATTGTCTTTAAATCTTGTTCAATTGGATTCGAGTCAGGTGATTGACTGGGCCATCCCAACACCTTGATTTTTTTCTCTGAAATCAATTGAGTTTCCTTTGCTGTATGCTTTGGATTGTTGTCCTGCTGGAAGTCCACCCACATCTCATCTTCATCATCCTTCATCATCCATTCATCTTTCCTTCAATTATATGTAATCTGCTAGTACCATGCGATAAAAAACAGCCCCACACCATGATGCTTCCACCTCCAAACTTCACTGTTGGTACAGTGTTTTTAGGGTGATGTGCAGTGCCATTTCTTCTCCAAACATGGAGTGTAGTATGACAGCCCAAAAGTTGAATTGTGTTCTCGTCTGACCAGACTACACTCTCCCTGTATTTCATAGGCTTGTCCAAATGAGTTGAAACGAGCTTCGACATGCCTTTTCTTCAGTAATAGAGTCTTGTGGAGTGAGTGTGAGCAGTGAAATGCATTGCCTATTGTTTTCTCTGTGATGATGGTACCTACTGCCTCCAGGTGTTTCTGGAGCTCTTTCCGAGTGGTCCTTGGCTCTTGGGCTACTCTTCTGATTATTCTTCTGACTCCCTGGTCAGAAATCTTGTGAGGAGCTCCCGAGCGTGGCTGGTTGATGACGGAGTGATGTTGCTTCCACTCGTGGATAATGGCCCCAATGGTGCTTACTGGAGGATTCAGAAGTTTTGAAATATGTCTGTATCCGATTCCATCAATATATTAGGTCTTGGGAGAGTTCTTTGTTTTTACCCATCATGAGATGTTTCTTGTATGACACCTTGGTAACGAAAAGCCTTTTTATAGACCATCAATTTACTAACCCAGCTGATATTAATTTGCACAGATAGGGGGTATAATTATTTACGGATTTCAGCTGGTTCCTTGCCTTACCTTGCCTTGGAGAACTGCTTTTTCTTAGTGTGTTCAATACTTTTTTCCTGTGTCATTCCACTTTATTAAACATAACTTTTATATGGGCTTTAATGTTGTGAATTCTTTATATTTGCGGATTTCTTGAGTTAACACTGATGTCTGGTGAAAATTTCATCTGAATAGCTTCAATGGAAATATATTTACTGAAAAAAAATGTTGACGCGTTCAATACTTATTTCCCCCACTATATATAAGGTATTCAATATATGTTAGGTAACATAGGAGCATAGTTTTCTGGCCATTCCTGAGGCAGCTTTCTACGTCTCCACCGGCACCGTAAGGTTCCTCTGAGCTCTGAGCTGTTCATGTCTCTGCATGGATATCAAGCAGCTGCTGCTGTCTATCTGCTTCAGTAAACCATACATGCACAGCACTGACAGACAGCGTGGCCGGGCCTCGTACACACACACACACTCACACACACACACACAGTGTGGAAAACTGTCTTGTGAAAGACAAACTGCAAGGATTTTAACATGAAGGTGATGGATAGGTTTTCGAAGTCGGTTTGAAACGCAGCTTTCTTTAAATATGAAGCTTCTTGAAAACATTCCACTGCTGCAGATCTTCCTGCTGTTGCATCTCAGCCTGATCAGCGGCGTACAGAGAGGTGGGTCAACGTGCTTTGTGTTACAGCTGAAATCCTCACTGACTGAAACTTATCTTGAGTGAATGACTTTCACAGTTGTTGTTCTGTATAGCAATATATGTCAAGATTCTTTCCATACAACTTTTAAGCTGTTATAACTGTACCGTGATGGTTCCATGTGCAGTATGAGGAGGATCCAGCACCGGGTGTTGAAGTTATGACACTTCCATGGCATTTGCACCTTAATATAAATCTGCTACTGTGGACCTAATAATTTCATGACTATGAATAACATCTAGTGGAACATAATAGCAACAGGCAATTATAAAATTAGCGAGCTTATATTTAATCCTTTTTACATGTTTACTGTTAAGTATTTAAATAACTAACATATTCATCACAAGGCTTATTAAATTGCTAGATAAAATGGCTGCATATGTCATATGCATATGACATATGTCATATTCCTTGAGCTGAAATGTATTGCCTAGTTATGTGATGCTGGAAAAATCATATTTTTCTGTTTATAATATTTTTTGAAGATGTATTTGATCATTTTGGAACTTGCAAATGCGTCATGAGGAAATCAAGATGAGGACAGTAAATGTGACAGGATCATGCATGGTTTCATGCAAAAAAAAAAAAAATGTTTTAAAAAGTTTTACAAGAACCTTGGGAACAGTTTTTAAAGAGTCCATACAAAATGAAGGATTATACAGTATGAAGAATATGGATTTTATATCCTGATTTTATAAGCTGTGATTCTCAAGGTGGGGTTCATGAAGCATTGCCGGAGGATCCATGATTTTCAAATTTTATTACAGTGGTGGGGGAAAAAAAAACATTCTGGTCCCAATAAATAACCAATAATATTGTACATATTTAAATAATGTGCGTAATTTATATTTTTTATAGTTAAAAGGGGTAAAACATTTGATAACCCTTGCTCTAAGGAACCTCTTTTAAATGTTTGACTATTGTGTACACAGTAGGCTATAAATAAACATATCATAAGGTAAAAGTTATTATGCATTATCGTCATTGGAAAGTTTTATTCTAGATGTATGACAAATTATCTTATGAATACTGAGCAAACGTTTTGTTAGAATTTGTCAAACTGCTCTGAAGCCATACAGTTGACATTGATATATTACAACCAAATGCCTGCAGTAAAACCATCACATCAATGGAAAATAAATAAATGAATGATCTCTCACCACCTATATAGCAAAGGCCATCTATCTTGGACACAGTAAAAGAACAACTAGAGCAATACAGAACAAAACATGAATGATGACGTTGGAGAGAGCATTCTCTGAGATCAGTATTGGTTTCTGGGGTGTACTTTGGTTTGTAGTCCAGATGGATCAGCACCAAACAAGTTACAGATTGCGAAGCTTAAAATTGTGAAAGTTGTTTAGATCTGGTGATAAGATAGACAAGACAGGACTGGGTGAAGTTAGTCTTTGGCTGATGTTCTTCTAAAGTCAGGAACAGTGTGAGGAAGAGGTGACATATCCGCTGATTCTCACATCAGGAACTGCCAGGTTGTGTTCCAGAGGATCGAGACGGTGCAGTCAGCCAGTGCTAATATTTCCACATGAGAAAACTGAGTGGGGAATGAACAAAGTTTGCAGAGTCATGGTGTAAATTACTGAGTCGCTGGCTGAACTTTTCAGGGGATTGACTTACATGCTGTGCAGGGACTAGAACTGGATGAAATAAATTGACCAAAAGGAAAGTGAACTTGGAGAGTGACTTATGTTGGCTAACAAATCAACAGTGGTAAGTGGGTAGTGTTACATCAGAATTTTGCTTGCAGGGTTATGTAAGCATTGGACACTTTCTTATGCTTTACTAAAGTAAAGATTATAATTTTTTATTGATTCCTTTTAGAGTCATATATGTTCCAGCTGATTCCTGTGTTGATTCCTGTTGATTATGACTAATTTCTTATGAAGTCATATTGATTCCTAGTAGAGTCTAGTAGTAGACTTGTTGATTCCTGATTGACTCATGTTAATTCTGCATGGAGTTATATTGATCCTGGATTATTCCTGAAGGACTCGTGTTTATTCCTGTTGAATGTCTTTAAATACCTTTGATTTGGAGTCAACTTGATTCATGTTTTGATATATTGATTCAATATTGGTTCCAACCTGTTGATTTCTGTTGATGTTTGCTCTTGTTCCAATATACATTCTGAGACTGAAATTGCTAAAACAGACATGGATCTGACATGACAGGTTCTACCAGGAAACAACTGGCCTGTTCCTCTGTCTTTCTTAATGAGTCTCCTGTTGTCTCTATTTTCAATCTAGAAAAACATAGGCTGACTCTGAAAATAGCTTGGACAACACATGCTTGGTGTTATACATTAATTTCATTATAGAATACTCTTTTAGCATGTTCCTAATCCCTGTTTATGACTGGAAAGGGCATATAAAGTAAGAATTTGTAAGTGGGTCTGCAAAAGTATTTATTATGTAGTGCCATACACTATATGGCCAAATGTTTGTGGACACCTGACCATCACAGCAATATGAGGGTCTTCCCCAAACTGTTGCCACTAAGTTGAAAGCACACAATTGTATAGAATGCATTTGTATGCTGTAGCTTTAAAATTTCCCTTTACTTAATTAAGGAGCTCAAACCATGACAATGCCCCTGTGCACAAAGCGAGCTCCATAAAGATGGTTTGCAGATGTTGAAGAATTCGATTGGCCTGCAGAGAGCCCTAACCTCAGTTCCACTAAACACATTGGGATGAATGGGAAAGCCAGGCCTTCTCACACTGACATCACTAGTACCTGACTTCACTAATACTCTAGTTACAGAATGGGCAGAAATTCTCATAGCCACATTCCAACATCTACTGGAAAGCCTTACCAGAAGAGTGGAGGCTGTTACAGCAGCAAAAGGGCAACCAGATGTTCAACAAGGACATATTGGTATGATGGTCAGGTGTCCACATATTTTTGGCCATACTTTTAGTATTGTTGCGTTCAACACCATCTTAGTTGAGACAGAGTCAAGACAAAGAGTGTAGCCAATGAAGTCTGAGTCAAGACTGAGTATGACAGACAGATGAGCCCTAGACGAGTCAACACCACACATGGCTGAATCCAAGTCAAGTCAGGTCAAGTGGCTTTTATTGTCATTTCAACCATATACAGCTGGTACAGTGGACAGTGAATTGAAACAATGTTCCTCCAGGACCATGGTGCTACATAAAACAACAAACTAACCACATGAGACGACACAGAACTAAATAAGACCTACACATTTCTACATAAAGTGAATGTGCAAAAGTGTGCAAATAGCACAATACAGTATAAGAACTAATAAGAACAGAACAATGGGCACAGTAAGTAACAGTGTAGTGCCGACCAGTACACAGTTTTAGTGTGGAAGTGTCAGATATAACAGGTAGTGCAAAAAGAATAACAATATAATAAAAATGTTGTGAATGTAAACATAACATACTATGACATAGTAATCAGCAGATTAGCTTATGCCATATATGGACATAGCAGTTATTTCGGTAGCAGCCAAGAAAATAGTATAGTGATGACAAGAAATTAAATATGATATTTTCTCAGTCCAAGTCAAGAACGAGACCAGATGTTCAGCTGTGTTCATTTTCTGGTTGTGATATCTACATTATTTAGGACACACATGGGGCATGTGAAGCATAGCCCATTCTTCAAGCAAGTGCTGCCGTGTAATCTTATTTTATATCATTACTACATAAAGCACACATGGGTGAAGGGTGGAGGTGTTTGGTCAGGGAGTGTGCATGAGGTAAATGAAATGAGTTTGCTAGTAAAACAAAAGTGTTTTTTTGTTGTTGTTGTTGTTGTTTGTTTGTTTGTTTGTTTGTTTGTTTGTTTTACAATAAACAGTATATCATATATAATGTTTTGCAAATCAAATCACATTTCCTTTGAGTTAAGCACACAGCAAGTAAATATCATGCATAGAAATTAGAATTTGTTTTGACCAAATACAGCTGTGAATTACAAGTACTTGTGTGATATTATTTTGAACATAAGAGTATGAAGTATTTTGAAACATAGTTACTAGTCTCTGGTGGTGTCAAAAAATAGTCTTTGTGGACTGAGACCGAGACAAGACAGAGTAAAATTTCACCCGAATTTATGACAAGACCAAAACTATTGATTTGTGGTCTTAAGACTGGTCTCGAGTACCACAACACTACAATATAGAGTATCTGAGCAGCAATGGTAATGTTTGAAAAAAAGCTGCAAGAAAGACAGAATGATCTATTGTCTGAGCTGCTTCCTCCAGTAGATGAATATCTAAACAAAGCTAGATATATTAGCATACTATACTAGTATAACAACAGTCAGAAGAGAGAGATTAGCAAATGCATCAGAAAACTTTCTGTTCACATGTAACTATTAATGAGCACCGCTTTCAGCCATCAGAATAATCTGCAGCATGTGCTGTACCTTCATGCCTACATATTGACAAGTTAGTATATGGGCTAGCTGCTAAAAGAGTTTTCAGATGTATTTACACAAAAGAAGGTAACATGTGACACCCTACTCGGTTCTTTGGGTTGTCCTTCTGAAGGAACCTTTCCTAATGCTTTCTAGTGGAAGTTTATTGATTCTTGTTGGCATGCTCTTGTTAGAGTTACCAATCATGGACTAAGACTATTAAATCAAAATTTTCCAAAGCAGAACCATTTTAGGAAACTAGAATCCATCAAAAAAGGACTCCACAGATGAATCAATAAAACTCTCTGTTCCCAAAAACAATGTGGTTCCTGTTTAACTTTATTTATGCAGGCTTACAGATAAAGCCAAAGTGATGCTAGCAATGATACAGTTGCAGTCAAAATTATTGAACTCTCATTGCAAATCAGGTTTTTTTTTTCAACATTTACAGACTTTCAGCTGTTTGCAGTGAACTTGAGCTGGAACACAGGAAATACCTGAACTGACTAAGGGTTTGTTGAGTGTACACTACCTGGACAGGGCAGAAAAAGGAAGCTATCAAAGGCTGCAACCAGATTTCTGAGAAGGCAGGTTGTGAAAAACCCTTGCGTGACTGCAAAAGACCTGCAGCAATACTTGGTGGCAACAGGCACTGAGGTTTCAGTGAGCACAGTAAGGTGTGTACTAAACGCAGAATGTTTCCATGCCAGATCTCCAAGACGTACACCACTACTGACCCAAAAGCACAAGAAAAGTTAGCTCAAAATCATATAAATAAGCCACAGAAGTTTTGGGATTCTGTTCTGTGGTGCAATGAAACAAAAATGGAACTTTTCGGCACGATGGATCAGCGGTATGTCTGGAGGAAGAAGAATGAAGAAAGAACACTCTGTCCACAGTAAAGCATGGTGGTGGCTCAGTGATGCTCTGGGGCTGCTTTGCATCCTCTGGCACTGGAAACCTGCAGCGTGTGGAAGGCAAGATGGATTCATTGAAGTATCAGGAAATCCTAGGAGAAAACGTCATGATGTCTGTGAGGAAGGTGAAGCTTGGGCATCATTGGCCCTTCCAACAGGACAATGATCCCAATCATACCTCAAATTCCACCAAGGCTTGGTTGCAGAAGAAGTCCTGGAAGATTCTACAGGGCCATCACGGTCACCTGACTTGAACCCCATAGAAAATCTCTGGTGGGATCTAAAGAAGGCGGTTGCAGCAGGCAAACCCAAGAATATTACTGAACTGGAGGCTAAAATTCCTCAGGAATGTTTCAAGAAGCTGGTGTCTGGTTATGCATCTTGTTTGCAGCAGGTCAGAACAGCAAAAGGGTGCTCTACTAAGTACCCATGAAGGGGTGGAATAATTTTGAGACTGGAGAAATCATTATAAGTTGCATTTTCAGTTGAATTTGGGGAAACCACTTGAAGCATTCATTGTGTTGGTCTATTTCAATTGCTTTTGTTTGATTTGTTTATTGCAAACATCTGAAAGTCTGTAAATTGACAATAACCCCGATTTGCAATGGGGGTTGAATAATTTTGATTGCAACTGTATATCCATCTTGTCATTGGAATTATCAACATGACTTTTTTTCCCTTGAGACCCCCTTTTGAGGTCATTAGTCTTTAATGTTGCAAAGATCAGCAGTTAGAATTTCAACTATGTTGTTTTGAAAGTTTCATTTCACAACAGCGACATAAGTGCTGTAGCTATTTATGGTCATATTTCTTGTAAATTTGTCCTCCCTTCATAGCTTGATTGATGAGGAACTGTGCTAGCCTTGATTCACTGACTGCTTAGGTTTCGCCACTGTGTGTGACTCATTTGAGATATATTGCCTTTCATGGCCCAGGTCTAGTTAGGCTAAATAGATTGAGAATGCTATTTCTGCAGTTTATGATGCTAATTAATCTTTCTCCATCCATCTCTTTTTCTGTCTCTCTCTCAGCTCCTAAAATCACAACCTTACTTGAGACAGTTGATGCCTTACTGGATCATAATGCTACTTTTATATGTGAGGTCGACTCGCACCCTCTAGCAGATATAACATGGATGCGTAATAAATACCCTATACGGTTAGTAAGTATGTCATAAATTTTTCATCAATTAACACCTCTTATAAGATTTCATCATGTAAAATCTTCTGTTTGCTACAGGCACTATGACTCTCGATACATTATTAGAGAAAATGGCCAAATGTTGATCATTCCCAATGTGAAGGACACAGACAGTGGAGAATATTGTTGCACTGCTGATAATGGGATTGGAGAACCAGCAAAAAGCTGTGGAGCTTTGCAGCTAAAGATGAGTATGTTGTCTATATTGTATCTTTTCTATTCTACAGTATATGTTGTTGTATATTATAAGTAATATTCTAAACGTAAACATCCAAACATGAGATACAGTCTCTTACATAACCAGAAACCTGATGCTCTCCTGCTACAATGACCTAGAAATAAAGCCATAACCTTCTGGGGAGAGTGCTGGTATTTACGTCATGTCTCAACTCCCGCTGTTTGGTTATTTATTTGCTTGGTGGCTCTTATTTAGGGGGAATAAGTGATCAGCACTTTCAGCATGGTGTGTAAATTCTGACTCTGACTGTTCCTCAACCTCAGCTACATGACTTGAGTTCATGCCTGGTCTCATATAGAGATGTGTTTAGGACTGTTTTTTTTTTTTATCCCAGTTTTGCAGTTATTGTTTTTGTTTGTACCAGTGTGCAATATTTTCTAACAGATCTAGTTGGTTCTATTTTACAAAATATAAATAATCTATTAGCCTAATTTAATTTGACAAGGCAGTTACTAAGGATGCTGTAAAGTAGCCCCATCATGTTAATAAACATGGAATTTGTTTGTCTCACAAGCTTCATATATGATCGCTCGCTCGCGCTTGCATGAAAAACCTCGCGTTCATGCAAATTCTTTGTCATGTCCTGCAGGAACCTAATCTTGATTTGATCTAGTCTCAACCAGGTGCCCTGTGAACCTTTCTGGCAAGCAATATTAATAATAATAATAATAATAAAAATACAAATAGTGAGCTTCCTATTTGTATTTGTATTAATTTAGGACACATTATTTGCAGAATAATATTCATTTTTATATATATATATATATATATATATATATATATATATATATATATATATATATATATATTGGATTATTCACTGATGCATCTGTTGTCTCGAACCATCCTTGCTCTTAAAGGACTAGACCTTTTTTGGAGGCTCCTTATATACTATGATATACTACGATTGTGTCACCTGTTTCACATCACCTTCTTATTTTAAATTGTCACATCACTATTAGTCTTAAATTCCCCTGTCCCAACTTTTTTGGAACGTGTTGCATGCATCAATTTCAAAATAAAGCTTTATCTTCAAAAAACTATGCAGATGATTAGGTAACACATCAAATACCTTGTCTTTATACGTTTTTTGTTTAAATACAAATCAAAGTACATTTACAAATTAGCATTTTCAATACTGTCCCAACTTTTTTGGAATTGGGGTTGTACATCCCTGCTGTAAATAGCTAAATAGTGGAAATGGCTCTAATTCTGTTTAAATTAATCAGAATATATTATAAAATCTCTAAACCAGTTCACAGAGCCATGCTAATTCTAGTATTTGACTAAGTCAGACTTGCATTTGGGCTTATGCATTAAAACTGTTTTTAGAATAGGAGTCTTAAACTGTTCATGATACTGAACATTAAAGGAGCAGTTTGTCATGAAAAATTACAATTATATTGAAAACAAGTCTTTTTTTCCTTCAACTGACCGCCTCTTAAGTTGTCTTTTAAGAAAAGATTGTGGATATAAGAAGCTGGGTGATTCCACAATCAGTGTGTTATTTGTGTCCCAATGATACTGCATTCACAAATGTATGTAAAAAATATATTTTACCAACAGCACTTCCATGTTCAGTACTTTTGAATGTCCTAGCCCACTAGAACTACACTTTAACTTAAAATATAATATTTACAATATCTTATTTTAGCCTTGCTGTGTGAATCTATTTAACATCTCATGCTTGAAACATCCATGTCCATTAAGCATCCATTAGAAGATACAAAAACTGTTACCTGAACACATTCACCCCATAAAATATTTGGAATAAGTTCACCAGGAAAAAGGAATTTCCATTATCCAAATTTCCTGATGATCATGGGAAAAAAAAGTATTTTCATTATTTTTCTTTATTTTTAATGATATTGTGATATTGTCTAATGAATTCATTATGAAGGTATAGCACTGTTACCCAAATGATAGATTGAAAGAAAATAATCCATTTTAAAGAATATAGATTTTAAGTAAATCATTAGAATGTTCTTAAAGTCCCTGTGACTTTAGCATGGATGCTAGTTTTCCAAATTTTGGGCATTTGCTAATGCTATACTAAAAAAAAAGTCAACACTGTTACTCATTAAAAAGAGCCAAATGCCGCCAAGTAGTGTCAGCCAAGAGGGTATAACATATTTATTGAATAGTTAAATGCATGTTTTATCAGATTAATGTTTCATACAGCTAATTTTTTTTTTTTTACAAGCGTTACACGGGCTAAATGGCATTGCAACTTTGGAATTATTTTCTGAGCTTAGAATGTAAACAGAGATGAACATGGCATTTGAAAAATGATTGTTCCAGGTTTAATATCACTTTTAAAACTTGCATTTATTAAAAATTTTAAACATTACATTTAATAATTTTATTTTAAATCACTTACAAATGATATAAAGTACAAACCTACTACAAAGGTGGGCGCACAACTTTCCTGGAAACTTTATCCCTGAACAATCACTGCCCAATTGAAATAACTTGCACATACAATAGAAACAAAAATTATGAACTGTTCATTTTCAGAGCCCCAGATTAAGAGACATCCAACAAACGTGACGCAGCTATTGGAGTCCAAGGCAGTGTTGCCATGTGTAACATTAGGATATCCCAAACCAGAAATTTCCTGGCTTAAAGGTGATGATTTGATAAAGGTAAGTGTATATGTTGTGTATATCCAGTGATGAAGAAAATAATAATAATGTTAAAGAAAAAGATCCACTTAGTTTTTTTTTTTGTTTGTTTGTGTGTAACCTCTTAGCATATCATTATCTTTGGTTTGACTTTCAGGCTGATAGCCGAATATCAATTTTGGAATTCGGCTCCTTAAAAATTCACAATATCAGGAAAGAGGATGCAGGACAATACCGATGTGTGGCTAGGAACAGCTTTGGGATTGCCTATTCAAAACTAGCCACCATTGAAGTACAAGGTAAAATAATGTTTAAAATCACTTGAAATACTGTATATATATGAGTCTGTTTGGACACCAGTTCAGTAACACTTTACTACACTGTAAAAAAAAAAAAGAAAAAGAAAAGTTGGCTTAACTTAAAATTTCAAGGAAACTTGCTGCACAGCTTTTTTGAAACTCAAAAAAGCTGTGCAGCAAGTTAAGTCAACTTTTCTTTTTTTTTTTTTTCTTTTTTACAGTGTATAACGTCTTCAAATTAGCATTTATTAATAAATACCTAACGCTTTCCTAATGATGAATTAAGACATGCGCTAATCCTTAACAAATGAGAAAATAATGAAGCTTATATTTTAATAGCCTCTGTGTGATACTACCTGAATAGCCATTAAAAGTGGTAATAGTTAAGTATTAACATCTTGTTAACACATTCTGTTAATTAATTTTATGATGTAGTCTTAATAAAAGTCATAGATTATGAAGAAACAATGTAATTTAACCCAATGTATAGGTTAAAATGTATAAACTTTAGGTTATTTGAGATTCTTTTGTATTTTTGTTTTCCAGCGCCCTTAATTCTAAACTAACCCACAACCCAGGATATCTTAGAAATACAAATGAAATATACATGTTAAAATTGAGCAAGTTCTCAATCCTACTAACACCAACAGTATTAGCAGGTAGTCGAACAGCATTGTGAGTAAATTAGCCAAAATGAAAACTGACCAACATTTGATGACAGACATATAAACCAAAAGTCAACTCAGAATTTAATCATAAAATAAAATCAAAGATCACAGATTAATTATAAATATCGACATGTAAGTCGTTCAGTGTGGATTTTTCTGTATAGTAGTGTTTTACCTCTTCCCCCTATCCTTTTTAATGATGACTGTTTCTTTTCTCAGCTCCTGCTAAAATACTTAAAGTTCCCAAAGAGAGGAAAGTGCAGATTGGAACTGAAGTGGCCTTGGAGTGCAATGCCACTGGAAACCCTGTTCCTTCTATCACTTGGCTGGAAAATGGGAATACAGTAAGCTCGTTTCCATTATATCACTCAGTATCTTATTTTTCTAGACTATTTTTTTCCACAGGCTTCTCTTTCCTCCCTCATATTATTATTTTTTTTATGCCTTCTGAGCCCATTTGGCTTCATCATCTTTGTTCAAGCTCTGGAGAACAAACTAATTGGAATTTAATTTCAGTCATTTGACCAAGGCTTTGAACAAAGTACAGCAAGCTTGAGCAGACTGCCTGACTTTTATTTCCCAACTGTAATGTCCACATTCAGGCCAACAGGAGGCCTTGAGGGTCTTGCATTCTCCAGTCAATATGAGAATTAACACCATTCCAGCTACATTAATGACTTAAAGACACTATTGTGAGATCAGTGATAAAAACAGAACGGTTGATAAAAACAAAGATCATTATGGAGACCTTTGGGAATAAAATATATTAGAACAGAACATGATCACAATCGTGGCTGTGTGGTTTCTCATTAGTGCCGAAAGATGGTAGAGCAGGCATCACTTTTGTAATTGGATTTGAACCAGATGATGCTTTTGGGAAATTTGTGTTTGGTGTATTAAGATCAGCTCATATAACTATTGCACAAGATGAACAAAAGCACAGTAGCTCAAAAGAAGAAAAGGTGTGTAAGACAGTGGGGCATAATCTGGACTAAGTCTCGAAATATGGAGAAACTAACTGCTCAACCATGTAGGCAGTTGGGGTTACATACTATAGATATAGTTACCTAATCCACTGACTAGTTCTGGTGGTGGAAAAAAAAAAAATGTTCACTGCAAAGAAAGCAGACTAAATGTACTTTGTTAGCTGGAAATACGTCAAAACTAGATGAAGCCAGTTGTAGCGTCAAGCTAGCACTTTCATATCACTTTTATGGTTAAGTATAGAGGTGTGTGCAGAACTGTTCCTTCCGCTCCCAAAGGAATTCTGATCAATTCCACATGCTTCCACAATTTTGTTTTTACCCACACACAGTATTTCAACAATACTTACAGTATGTCCAAAATTATTCACAACTATGTAATTTAACCACAGCGACAAACCACGATAAAGCCGTTACTAAAGAATGAATGAACGAATTCCAGTTTACACCAGATGCGGTAAACACTACAATCCACATGGGTAATCAACATGGCCTTTCATTGTCCCATGAGCTTCATATCTGACCACACCCTCGCACCTGCATGAGAGTAAACCCGCCTAATCCTGTGACTTTCTTTTGTTGGGTCTTGCAGGATCCTAGATGCACATCTTTATTTAAGTTTTCCATGTTTAAGTTTAATGGTTTTAATAATAATAGTGTAATACTGTGGTGTTGGTGAGGATGAAGAAACCCACCAGGGTTGTAATGGATGGTAAACACAAACAAACATAAAACAATGTGTCGGTATAAAATCAACTGGCAGATACAACCAGACAACATGTTTATCACTGACAATAAACACTCCATCTAACACTTTCACACTTATATTTAACACTTAAATACCAAAATAACAGGCAGCTGCCTAGGCTCGTGTGTGTGCAAAAGAGCATCCACTTTGAAAAGGCTCAGTGACGCTACAATATGATACACAGATTTAACCTTCCATCCATTTTTCCCTAGTACTTATCTTACACAGGGTCGTGGGGGAGCCTGGAGCCTATCCCAGGGAACTCAGGGCTCAAGGCAGGGGAAACACTGGATGGGCACATCTCAGGGCACAATCACACACAGATTCACACACTACAGACAATTTGGAGATTGGTCATCAGCCTACATCAGATTCTAAGCCGCAACCTTGGAGGTGCAAGGCAAATGTACTAACCAGAAAAGTATTGGAACTGGAAATGGCTTTTGTGAGGATTGATGTGTTCCTTGCTGTAGTTTATCTGAACTAATTACGTGTTCTAATAAAATACTAGATGCCCTGATACAGTTTTTGGTTTAACTTTGGAAATGATGACTAGTAAACTACTTTTTTTTTTTGAAATACTGGTCAACTAGTAAAAATAAATAGTTGTCCTGAATGAATAATGTTCACAGGATATGAGTTAATACCTTTGACATTCCCATTGGTACACTGGATTCCTGATTCAGTCCTAGTCTATTTATATTTCACGTTCCGCAAGATATTCTCTAAGGCATTAAGATTAAGAGTACCTTGGTTTTGGAGAGGACTTGTGAGGACTGCTGTTGAAGTTGTTATACTGCTGTTGTATTTTTCCTTTGTATCAAGAGCTGCTTGTAGATCAAGTTAATTGAGAATGTGTTGACATGATTCACAATTCCCCTATCGAACTGTTATGTTGTAAATGTCTTTTTAGCTCTCGATAAGGAGCTGTGCAGACGGGTTGTGGGGTATAGTCGGAGGTCTAAGATGGGGGTATAGTCGGAGGTTTAATGTCAGTGTGCTGTCTTGGCACCGCTGCCCTGTGCAGTTTTATGTTACCAAACATGACCTTGTCCTTCCTTTATTTACGACTGGAGTTCTCATCATTTTTATCTGCCTTCCTTTCCCACAGTAAAATAGAACAGCAATTTTCAAATCCACTGACGAATACATTCATCAGAGCGAAGCGTATAATCGGAGCCTTGTACTGTGTATTATTAAGGGCTTGTAATGGGCCAGATTTTAGGACTACAGAAACAAATGCTTTAGCTGGGTTTGCTTTTTCAGCTGGTACTCGAAGGATGCGGTGCTTGTTTTTTAGTCTTTCTTGATTAGGAATTAAGAGATGCAATTATTTTGTAGTATATGGTATTATCTTAGTACTTTAATGAATAATTAATTCAATGATTGAATGATTAATGAATAATTACATCTAATTGCATATAAAAATGATTAAAATTCAATAATTCTGTAGTATATGTTTCCATCCAAGTAAATAAATAGAATAATAATTACTAATAATTATATCTAATTAGACAATAATTCAGATGTAATTGTTAAACAACTAGAAATGTGGCGAAGGATGTGGTGCTATTTTTTTTTTTTTTTTTACTGTTTCGGAATATAAAAAAGATTTTTAATTACATACTATAATTAAAATAATAAATAATTAGAAATGTTGAAAATAGTACAATAATATTCATATTACTGTCTTATACCATGTAGTAGCTGAAAGCACTGTCTGAGTCCTTTGCCCTTTGAAATATCTACAGAATGCATGCAGTATTATAGGTTGAATGTTTAAAATAACCCCGTGTGGACATGGCAAATCATTAATTTCCCATAGCTGGGTAAAGTGCTTCTAAAAGCAGCCTCTATGATGAGCAAGTTTCAAATATAGAAGTATGAGTAAAACTCAAAGCTGTCACACAACTCACAATGTTCTCCTGTCAGAAGATTTAATTGGCCAAAAGACTGAGGCTGTGTAGTAATCAATTTAAGCTGTGATAATGCAAGTATGTATTGGACATGAATGTGAAGATACTATATGTGCTTTATTATTATTATTAATAATAGTCGTCGTTGTCGTCGTTGTCGTCGTCGTCGCAGCAGCAGCAGCAGCAGTAGTAGTAGTAGTACTAGTTACTAATAAATTATTAGTAGTATGTTGTGGTCATATGAAAGTTATGGCAATTAATTGTGAGCCATGACAATATATGTTGTGTAACGTCATACTTATTATGTGACCTCCAGTCATTTGGTGGGAACTAGGGAAAAAGTCTATTTGCTTTGAGATTTCACTGAAGGTAACATGGTTAAGAGCTAATGGTATATCCAAGTTGCAGCAACATTGACTCCAGTATAAAGTGTGATACTGTATTATCAATCGTTTCCTGTTATCCTGCTATCTTCTCAAATTATCCACAATGGTGTAACTCATTATAAAATACAATAGTTGCCACAACTGATGTATTTTAAGATCTTGAGAAACTTAAGTTATAACCTGAATATAGTACACAATATGGCCAAATGGTTGTGGACACCTGATCATCACACCATTTAGATCTTCCCCAAATTTTTAGGCTGTAGCATTACAATTTCCCTTCATTGGAAAAAAGAGGCTCAAACCTGTTCCAACATGACAATGCACCTGTGCAAAAAGCAAGGTCCATGAAGACATGGTTTGTCAAGGTTGGAATGGAAGAACTTCACTGTCCTTCACAGATCCCTGACCTCAAACCATCTGAACACCTTTGGGATGAACTGGTACTCCAACATGCCCCAGGCCTCCTAACCCAACATCACTGCCTGACCTCACTAATGCTCTTGCGACTGAATCCCCACAGCACAAATCCCCACAGACACACTAAAAAATCTAGTGTAAAGACTTCCCAAAAGAGTGGAGGGTATTATGTTAGCATAGGGGGGCTAAATCTGGAATGGGATGTTCAACAACCACATATGAGTGTGATGCACATATGTCCACAAACCACTGGCCATATATGTAGTGTATATAATTCCTTATTGAAAAATAACCACCATGTCACGTCAGTAGCGCCGTAGGAATTTAACGTTTAAACTGACCAACCTGTGTTTATTTGTTCAACATTTAGTAAACGTAATTCATGGTAATTAATGTAGACATAATTTTGCTCATGAATAGAATAACTATTAATGGATAAGTTAATGCTGGTGTTGTTATTTAATTTATCTATCTGCTTCTCTGCTGTAGATCACAGGGGCAGCGGTAGAGGAGACGCTGATTGGGGAGGTGATTGTCTCCATCCTGCGTGTGGTGGTAAATAAACCGGCTCTTTACACATGCCAGGCCACCAATCAACACAGCGGAGGAGCTAATACTGTCAAATCTACAGCCAGGATCACTGTCTCAGGTGGGTTTATACATTTATAATCAACACTGACGTGCAGTCACATTCTCGTCTTAACAAATCGGTTCATAATAGTGTGCTTTTTGCCGTTTTCATCTCAGTTTGATTTTTTTTTTACGCATCGGCATGTGGTCTAGGCTTTCTGAGATACTAGTGAAGCACAGACATATTCATGATTCCTGATTTACTTTATTTTCAATAAGGCTGTGAAATTAAGAATGTATGGTTTCGTGTTATGCTCTTAGCTTGTTAGCTGAATTCTATTATTTATTTATTTTTATTTTTTTGGAGATCATCAGCTGTATCTGAGGTAGTGTGTGAGTTTTTATTTACTGAGGGGTGTTATTTCAGTCAGATCTTATTTGTTAGCATAGCTGTTCTTTGAAGACTCTGCCATCCCAGGAGGTGAACCCCTCACCTCAGATATATTCATGATTCTAACGTGCTGTGAATTGAAGACAAAGTATTGTTTAAAAAAATTAAAACCCTGCAATCTGTTAAACTGACAGGGATTACAGAGATTTATTATGTTGTGTTCTCTTTTTTTGTGAGTTGACCATGCTGCCCTTCTGATATAGCATAAAATGCAGAATGTTCTTTTTTCAACACCCCCATTAGCCCATGCAGACCATCAAAGTTCACACCTGCTCTTTCCTTCAGGCCACACACACATTCACACACATTTTGTGGGCCAAGCACACCACAAGAAGCATGGTCTGCATTACAGAGTGGCTACATTATTCTTTGTCATGGCCAAGAAACTGCTTAACCTTCTCTTTCTTCTTCGGGTTTGTCCTGATGCCGATTTCTGGATCCTGTGATTTTCCAATAGAATGGAGGTAAGAATCTTTCCACAGTAAGAAAAAAAAAAAAAAAAAACCCACAATGATTGCATTAACTACAAATTCATGGTCTATGCCGTGCTTGGGTTGAGTTATCACTCAATCTGAAACATTAAACTTAGCATGTAATTCATTCAGCATTGGAAAATTTGATGTTGGCCTTTTACTCCATATACCTTGCAGAATTCGAGTGAATATCTATTAGTTCTCACGAAGTTTTAGTCCTTCCAAATCTTTTGCTGGATCCTTTTATAATCCACATGAGTTAGTGTTGGATCTGGCTATAATTCTGATATATGATCCTGATAAGGAAACAATGAATTCCATCCAGTGTAGAAAGAATTAAAAAAAAAAAAAAAAACCCTTCCAGCATGCATTGAGTTTCCTCTTCATGAATTCTGACAATGTATTTAATTTAAGTGGGTGGTTTGCTACTGAAAAACTGGAGCATATGGGCCGGATAAGGGTTGACGTAAGCATATACATAAGCAGCCTGTAATGTATTATTCTAACCCACCCATACCACATGTTCTGAATTAAATGTGAGCCACAGTAAATGCTCTGTCAGGTTTAACACTACATGGTGCAGATTTGACATCTGGGCATGATTAGATGAAAGTTAAATTGAGTAAAATAGTCATGTGCCTTGGGCTTTGTTCTTGAATTTGATGAGAGTAATACTGGATAAAATAGTCATTCTTTGTTCATTGTTCATGTCAAATGTTGTTTTTGTATTTGCAGAGTCAAGCGAGTGAAGGTTCTTAAGATTATTGTGTAGAATTTAGGAGCATGGGAAACGTACTTATGGAATAAAAATATTTTTAAAACATTAAATAATAGTATAAGGAATAACATATTCTAAACAGATGTTCTAATTTTTACAGTTCTAATTTCTGGATCTGATTCAAATCTGATCTGTAATTCAAATCACAGGTTTATACTGATGCACTTGTTCTAAAAATGATCATTTCTATAGCAATTTACATAGGAACTTGTATGTTGGACACTCCACATTCATTAAAAATAATAAATGTGTTTTATTTTTTATCAGTTTTGAAAGGAGTCTTCAGTGGCAGTTTTTTGTAACTGTCAGAGACAAAGCAACTGTAACGTTCAGTGAGAAAGTTTGAGAGAAGTGAGAGAATGACTGTTTAGCTGCTATAATGAAAGTGATTACGGGAAGAAACTTGTTCCACAACATTTTCAAAACAAGTTCAACAAATGGTTAAATATATATAGAGAGAATATGTCATTCTTTAATAAATGCAGTAAATGTTTTGGGCATGCTTTTATAGGATATATAGTCTCACTGGAGAAAGAAATAAAGCTCAAAAAGTGCTCCAGTGAGCACACACTCAACTCAACTAAGTGCTTGGTTACTTTTTGTAATGTCTCTTTGCACACTCTTTCTACACTGATAATGATACTATTGTTCATCATGTCCTCTCCTTTCCCCAGGCTGTACAAAGGCAGTGCAGGTTACTGCAGTATGTACCGGGGTGAAGTGTGCCATGGGCTGTTGCGACGTTCAGCACTTGTCTTCTTTAACTCTTCTCTGCCGGACCCGGAGCAGGCGCAGGAATTCCTGGCGCATGGAGGCTGGGCCGAGCTGGAGGGAACAAGCCCACTGTGCCAGCCTGCAGCTCGCTCACTGCTCTGCCATGCTGCCTTCCAGGACTGCAGCCCATCAGACCTTGGTCCTGCACCCAAACCTGTCTGCAGGTACACAACTGAATATTCATTATTGTTCACTTCAATAGCTTTCAGGAAATCTGTGAAAACTATGAGGCCATCATAGACCTGATACTAACTCCCATGATACACTTTCTCCCACATTCTGACCCTAAGCAAAGACAGAGAGGTAGCGCTTCCTCAGAGACAAGACCACAGCCAGTCACAATCAACCTTGGGCACATTTCTGGAAAACAATTCATCTTAGTTAAATGACAAACAACTTAATGAAAAACATATCTTGCATAAGAACCTGTTTTGTCAGTGTTTGACAAAAACCGTTATCTGAAATTTAACAAACAAGTTGTCAGTACTTCTTTGTTGACTCCACACCACCAATCAATTCACGGCTAAGGGGTATATTATGTACATGGATCAGTGACTGAAACAAAATAGATACTAATAGACTAGTTTTTATAAATGGTGTATGATAGATGTATAATCAAAAAGGCGTAATCAAATATCAACATCAATCAAAATAGGAAGAGACAGAACCAGCCCTCCAATACCATTACTAACTGTTTTTCCCAATAAAAAAGAGGGAATGTCTTTGGACTGGGGAAGGAAACTGGAGTACCTGGAGGAAACCTCCAAAGCTCGGGGTGAAAATGCAAACCCTGCACGTACAGGGCGGAGGCGGGATTCAAACCCCTGGAAGTGTGATGCAAACATGATAGTGATATCTTGCAGTGACAGTTTTACAATAAGGATGACTAGGCTAGCTAATGTTAGTGATGAGGAACACTGCAATCTATAAATTGTGAAATGAAATGACAGTCATATTTACCACTGATCAGTATGAGCTAGTTTATGTCATTTGTCATGAAGAGCTTATGTAGGTGTCATGTAGCCCTAAAGTTTCACCACCATTTGATACTTAAAGCTCTGTTTGGCTGTTATCAGCTCTCGCAGTCACTAATGAAAACATTGGTCATTTTCTCCTTCATTTATTTGCCTCGTCATTTATGAAATACCAATGCTAGAAACATAAGCCTTTTTTCTCACATTGCTCCAATGAAGTATGAATGTCATCCCTTAACTGTCTCATAGGGAGCACTGTCTGGCTGTGAAGGATCTCTACTGTTATAAGGAATGGCATTTGATGGAGCAGAGGAATCACAGAGGAGTCATTTCTCCAAGCCTGAGCCTCACTTTGCCAGACTGTGAAACTCTGCCCAGCCAGCAGGCAGATCCAGCGTCATGCACTGCCGTAGCATTTGTAGGTAAGAAACTTTTATCGATCTACTTGTCTTTGAAGTTTGACCACAAATACTGGAAATTAGGACATCATAGGAATTATACTGTGCATTACAAATCCAAACTACGACCATATAATGAATGCAGCCCGTAGCTTCTGACATGCATTAGCTCAGTGAGAAGCAACACACTATGATTATGATGAAAGCCAAGGACTTGTTGGACGTGTTGATGGTTTTATTACTCAGATCTGGCTCTGTTATTCTGTAAGACTTTTGTCTAAATGTGTAATCTTGTGTTTTTTTTTTTGTTTTTGTTTTTTTAAGGCCAAAAAATGTGACTGAACACAGCAGAATTTTATTGTAAAATTGATCACAGCACAGCATAATTGCAGAAAAAAAAACCCTAAATATCATCAATCATCATTACATTCTGAGATATGTGCTGAGTGTCTACAATTTCTTATTCTCTTCCCTTTCAGAGATGAAGAGAGACCAAATCACAAGTATGTGTAGCATTTGGATTCAATACACTATAAGACCAAAAGTTTATGGACACCTGACCATTACACCCATTTGTGAATATCCCATTCCAGATTTAGTCCCCCCTTTGCTGTTATAATAACCTCCACTCTTCTATGAAGGATTTCCACTAGATTTTGGAGTGCGGCTATGGGGATTTGTCCATCCAGCCACAAGAGCATTAATCAGCTCAGGCACTGATGTTGGGCAAGGAGGCCTGGTGTGCAGTCGGTGTCCCAAATCATCCCAAATGTGTTCAGTGGAGTTCAGTGGGCTCTGTGCAGGACACTCAAGTTTTTCCACACCAACCTTGACAAACCATGTCTTCATGGAGCTCACTTTGTGTACACGGACATTGTCATACTGGAACAGGTTTGAGCCTCTTAGTTCAAATAAAGGGAACCTGTAATACTACAGCAAACAAAGACATTTATTACAATTGTGTGCTTCAAAAATTGTTTGGAGAAAAACTAGATATGGGTGTGATGATCAGGTGTCTGCATACTTTTGGCTGTATAGTGTATATACTTTCTCCTATTCTATTAGATATTACATTTGTGTGAATACAAATCAAATACTGAACATTCTGCAGTAGAGTGGCATGAATATGCAGATTTACAGTGTGTTTGCTTTTTCTCGAACAGCAACGTGCTACAATGATAGAGGAAGGTTTTATCAAGGCAATCACAATGTCACAGCATCTGGTATTCCTTGCCAGCGATGGGACCAGCAGGTAATTATTTATTTGTTTTTACTTTAATTAAGTCCATCGGGGAGCTGGGATGCAAGATAACCGTTATCATAATCGTCTGAGCTCATTCAGAGTCATTAGGGACAGGGTATTAGTACAGCTATTCAACATGCAAACACACACGCACACTCATGCACACACACACACACACACATACACACACCATTTGTCTTACTATCCTTGCAAGGACCCTCCACTGACAAATTGTTACGGCTAGACGACTGGGTCAGTGCATCTCCAAAACAGCAGGTCTTGTGGGGTGTTCCCGGTATGCAGTGGTTAGTACCTACCAAAAATGGTCCAAGGAAGGAAAACCATTGAACCAGCGACCGGGTCATGGACGCTTGAGACTCTCAAGGCTCATTGATGTCTGTAGGGAGTGCATGCTAGACCGTCTGGTCTGATCCCAAAAAAGAGCTACTGTAGCACAGATCGCTGACAAAGTTAATGCTGGCTATGATAGAAAGGTGTCAGAACACACAGTGCATCACAGCTTGCTGTGCGTGGGGCTGTGTAGCTGCAAACACTTCAGAGTGCCCATGCTGACCCCGGCTCTATAATGTTAGTTATGTGTTCCATGAACACAAAATAACTTTGTCAGGGTTCCTTGTTATTCAGAACCACTGATACATCAAGAACTCAACAAGAAGGTTCTAGAGAAAGATGGTGGGATGACAGCAGTATTTATCACAAATACTGCATCATAAGTCACGTTGTGACTTTGTTGAAAGGTCTTGGCATGTGTGTGCATGCACACAAGGAGGTATCCTGATGCTTCTCAACACCCCTGCTGTTTAGGGGGAGTGAAATAGAATATCATTTTTAAATTGTAAACTTTGATTCCACCGACATAGATATTTGTTCACACTGTACTAAGTTCACATTTCTCGAAAGTCTCAGTACTAAATTGATGAGAAAGTATTTCTTTCTCACAAAGACTATCATGGTTCATGGTTAAAGGGTGATAAAGTAACTGTAATTTTTTTAGCTACAGCACTTGCCTGCTAACCAAGCCAGCTAAATAACACAGCTAGTATTCAATAAATTGTGAGAATATAATAATAGACATTAAGACTCCAATAAAAATCATACTCATATTTACCTGTGAGAAGTTGGAGCTAGTTTTCTAGCAGTTATCTAGGCATCTACTGTGGCTATGTGCTAATGCTATCCACAGTCAAAAGCAGTACAGTAAATGATAACTGAACTAACCATTCTGATACATCAACACCTTCTGATTTTGATGAACAGATGTGTGCTATCTGTATGCTGAGTTCAGTCTGAGGTTCACACATGCAGAGTCACATTACTTCTCTTGCCTTTTGGAACCACACCATAGCATGGCGTAATCAGGGTAGTGGGATTGCAGGAGAACATGGCAACTGTACCTTCTTGCCATAAGAGCATATTGTGTTTAATGTCAAACCATTTTACTGGTTAAAAATGAAACATCCAGGTCAGCTTTTATATTTCCACCATGAACAATTAGTAATCTTTCTGATTAATGAAACGATAAATAAATTTACCTCAGCATATCTTTAGAAGCACAAGCTCATACTGAGGCACTACACTGAGCTACATAGCCCAGTTGTCTGAGAAAAAAATCATAGGGTTTCAATTATATGTACTAGAGAACCCATTTAACTTGATATTCATCTTGACCTTTTTTGGAAGCACCTTGGTATTTTTTGCACATATATCCATGTAGTGATTTATTATTCAAAAACACTGGTTAATGCCACAGAGCCAAGCATTTAAAGGCTGTGAAATGAACTGTATTACATCTATGAAATTAAAGTGTAGTGAAACTGAAATTAAGGGTAGTGAAACAAGTAACGTTGATGAAGTAAGGATGTGGCAGACATTTCCCACATTTAATTACCCCCCCATCCCCCCCACTCTTTTCTGGTTGTCTTATCACACGACTCTAATTTCTTGGAAACACCTCCTCACGTAAAGTTAACATAAACCAATTCAACTACAAAACATACAGTAAATGCACCATACCAAAAATGAACATTAACTATAAACAACATAAATGTTATTTTTCTTAAATGCCTACAACATTCATGATTCTTACTCTTCCTGTTAGGATCCTCATCCTCACAGGCTGTCTGTGAACATTATCCCAGAGCTGAAGAATGCTGAAAACTACTGCCGCAATCCTGGAGGGGAGAGCGACCGGCCATGGTGCTACTCCACCAACCCCAGTATACGCTGGGAGTACTGCTTGGTGCCCAGATGTGTAGAAGGTACCACTAATCACTAATATTGATAGCTTTGTACAAAAGTTTTTCTTCATTCCCGTATTCATTTCTTCTGTCCACTCTTAAAACGTCAGCAAAAGTTTTTAGAAATCCGTTTTGGTTCGTTTCATTTGAGATATTCCGAAAAGGTGACATCCAGTGTCCTCTGTCTGACCTTTGATTGTCATGTGATCCCAAATCCAACATATCCAAAGTAAAGGATGAGTCAATTCGACTGTCGTTGTTGGCGCTATGCGGTCTGGTCAATCTTTTATAATTGAAATGAGCTGTGATCAGTACACTATGGTGTTGAAAATTAAATGCTTTTAATTTATTGCTGACCTCTACTTGATTAATCCTCTTACTGAACATTCAGAAAATCTTTTATTTATTTTTTTATTTATTTTAAACATTGTTAATTGTATAAATGTTGAACTTTTTTTTTTTTTTGCCTATCATTGTGTTTAAGAGAAGATAAAAAAAAACTTTGCTAAAACAATTTTAAAAACTGAAATATTTTGAAACAAATATGACTGGAGAAGTAGGGCTGTTTTACATATAAGAGTTGTACATGGTAGCTTAGGGATAATGTGCCACCAGGGGGCCCTATAAAATGCAGGATAAAAAAAAAGAACATAAATATACAAAAACATGCAAGATAATGGTCCGACTACATGACATAACAAATATGTCATTTGTGAACAGGTCAAAACACTTATTCATTTTTAATTTTAGTCCTATTTGAGGAATATGTCATAATTTTCTAGCTATAAACAGATCTTTTTTAAATGATTTTATTTCTCAGTAGTTACCAGTGTGAGAGCACTGCCTCCTCCAAAACTGGCCCCTTCAAACCCTATGCCTGCTGTGTCCACCGGCTACTACATGAGCGTTATCATATTCATCATGGCTGGATTTGCAAGTGTGGCCTTCTTCACACTCATTCTGCTCATGTGTCTCAAGAGAAGAAAAAGGTGGAAACGTCGAAAAAGGTGTGTGAACATTTCACATTTTATGGAAATTGTTAGGTTTAGCTACACTGATGTCCCACAGCCTCAAACGTGTTCAATTAACAATGCTCCTGAGACTATGAAAAAGATGGATGTGTTTGGAACAAGGCATGAATTACAAGAAAATCCCTAATGTTTTGTATACAGTTTTCAACTTCCTTGATTTTTATCTTAACTTTAACTGCCCTGGACACAGGATATCCTATGTATTGTCTTCAAATATAATTTGGAAAACAACAACAACAACAACAAGGACAACAACACCACCAACAACAACAACAATAACAGCAACAATAACAATAATAACAACAGTAATAATAATAATAATAATAATAATAATAATAACAATAATAATAATAATAATAATAATAATAATAATAATAATAAATTATGCATTTATTTATTTTGTTTGTTTGTTTATGACTTTCTCATATCCAAGGTCCTGTTACAGTTTCGGAAGAAAAAAAAGACACAAATAGTGATCAGGCAAACAAACACTGTGGTTTGTCTCCACACATGAAGTCAGACTTTTTCTTGCCCTCTCAGTTTGGGATCTGTTGTGTCTTCTCAGCAGGGCCATGGAAGTGCCGACTCTCACCGCTCTTCCCTCTGAGCTGCTGTTGGACAGACTTCACCCGAACCCCATGTACCAGCGCCTTCCTCTGCTGCTCAACTCCAAGCTTCTGACGCTCGAGTACCCTCGTAACAACATCGAATACGTGCGCGACATCGGAGAAGGGGCCTTCGGACGGGTGTTTCAGGCAAGGTGAGAAAGAAAACTGAGCCGAACTATTCCAAGTGGTACAGCCACACAAAAAAAAACAACAACAAAAAAAAAACAATACAACCAAACAAAAAATAAATAAATCAAAAAACATGTCTGCTGACCCAGATTAGAATTAGGATTATGTGTCAGTTCCTTCACTGTGATGATTTTTGAGCATAATGAACAACTCAAATTGTAGCCCTTATGTGTGCAAAAGTGATCAAATGTTTTAAAGATAAATTCAGTATTAAAGGTACAGAATATATACATTTTAAGAAGCCACAGTGCTAAAAATAAAATAAAATAAAAAAAAAAGCTGTAGGGTTTATGGAATAATAAATAATTTGAATAATTATTCAATAATAATCTTCACAAAGCTCTGCCTTGTACAAATCTAGCATGATAAATAACCTTTCATGTCAAAACTCGTCCTGTGTGGACACGACACATATATACACACGCAGTACATCAACTGCTGTTTGCATAATCCATGGCCATGTAATCCTCCTGCAATAGGAAGGCATGTGGTGGGTTCGAGTAGACTCCTGGGAACAGCAGTGTGGGGTGTCAAACTCACACGGTTCACTCCTGAAATAGATACAGCGATGAGGCTATCATCAGGCATCATATGGGCACTGATGTGAAACTTCCCTGTAGACTTTATCGTGCCAGTAGGCACTGCTTAGAGCACTATTTATAGAGGCTCTGCTGGTATTTACTTTCTCCAGGAACATTCGGGAGACTGGAGCACAGGAAGTGCACTTTTAATGGCATGCTAAGTCCGCGCCTGAATAGCTGCCATTACGACCCAGCAGTAGAGAAAAAGGGCTTCTGTGTTTCTCGCTTACTTTTATTTAAGACCAAACGTATGTTCTTCTCCATGATGGATGAAGTCTGCATAGGGTCGCATGTACAATCATGGGTTTAAGTAGAGCACACTGTCTATGAGACAAAACGTTCCTGCTGTTTATCATGGAGCTGGTGCCGTGTTTAGCATTACAGCCCAGATTGTGAATGATAACCTTCAATGAAGGTCTGGGTGTAGTCTAAGCTAAATGTTTTGGATTGAAAAGTGTGCTGTAGTTCAGGCACTTGCCCTACTTAGTCATTCAGCTTTGTTGTCATAAGGACTCTTGTGGATGACAAGGGGGTTATGGGTTAAACATCTCTATGAATGACTTCTCATCTCTGTGGTACTTTGTTAAAAGAAAAAAATCACATACGCTATCCACTTCTAGTGTTACTCTTCTACTGCCAATATTACAGCTGATTAAGTGACCATTTTCCCTGGTTGGTGTGGCCAACAACAATTTAGCAGGTCATCTGCATGCAAATAGACATATTTTATCTAATTAACAAATGAATAGTGCTAATAAAGCCTTGTTTCTGGCCTGTCTTAATGTCAGCAAACAGGAAGATCTGGAGTATTTTGCTTAAGTTTTGTTGTTATTGATTTGTTTTTTAATTCATTGCATGATTTGGAAACCAAAGCATCATTAGGATGAACACCATTCTTCTGAAATATATTCTTTTAATTGGTGTTTTGATGATGGTAACGGAGTGTGCTGTCATACATGTCAGTTTACAATCTCCCATCTTACTTTACATAAGTAATGGTAAATGGTCTGCATTTATATCCAAAGCGCTGTGTCTCATTCACCCATTCACACACACTCATACACCAATGGTAGCAGAGCTGCCATGCAAGGCGCTAACTTGCCATCGGGAGCAACTTGGGGTTCAGTGTCTTGCCCAAGAACACTTCAGCATGTGGAGTCATGTGGGCCGGGAATCGAACAGCCAATCCTACAATTAGTGGACAACCCGCTCTACCACCTGATCCACATCCGCCCTGTCTGTGGTTAATTCTGAGATATGAATACTGAAGTACCCAATTTTAGTAATAATGACTCATGTGGCTCGATTTTGGCTCCTACAGTGTAATAAAAACTGACTGTAAATTTGACAGTTTTAAAATTTACTGGCAAAAGAGTTGACAACAAAATACTGTAAAATTTAACAACAAACAACTGGAAACATGTTTACAGTAAAGTACTGTAATATTGTACATTGTATAAAATAACATAATCCAGTACATTTGTGATTTGACTGATAACTTACAATTGATGCAGGATTCAAGTGAACTGAAGTCTTAGGGTCTTGCTCAATGACCAAAACATAGCAGTTTGGTGGTGCTGGGATTTGAACACATGACTTTCTAATCTGCAACTCAAGATACAGTTAAAACAACCCTAAATCAACGGTCCACAAAAAGGTTAATAACAAAACTTTATTTGTGATGGTGCAAAAGATTCAAAGAAATGGGTGTCATGAGTATCACTAGGGCATATCTGTAAGAATTTCTGACTAACTAATATGTGGTGACTGTTCTGCAGGGCTCCTGGGTTGTTACCACATGAAGCCTTCACCATGGTGGCTGTAAAGATGCTAAAGGAGGAGGCTTCAGTTGACATGCAGAACGACTTCCAGAGAGAGGCAGCTCTCATGGCAGAGTTTGATCATCCCAACATTGTCCGGCTACTGGGTACGTGTGCTGACTCTGTAATTATCTATACTACACAAATGAACTATGTTATTCTAACAAGAGTGATGAAGTTAGCAAGAATGATTACATTGATTCATAGTGAACTCATCCAACTTGCCATGATTTATTTGTTAAAATACATTTTAACTATCATCTAGGATGTGGATTTTGGCTTTCATAAGCATGTAGTTGCCTAAGCGGTATTTGTTTAAAATGACCTTGTGTTGTTATCATGTTCTTCCCTCAAGGAAATGACAATAGAAAAATACACTGTTCATTTTGGTCCTGGCCTCAACCCCTGCTGCTGAGCAAGAGCTCTAAAATGTGCTGGAACAATTTCCCAGGCTCCATAGCAAAAGCATGAGAGTAACAAGGATATTTTTGTTACCGGGATCTTCAAAACTGTAGTTAATTTTGTTTTTTTGGATGTTTTTTCCTCTAGGTGTGTGTGCTGTCGGGAAGCCCATGTGTCTGATGTTTGAGTACATGGCACATGGTGATCTAAATGAATACCTGCGGCGACATTCTCCAGTCCAGCAGCGCACTCTGAGCCAGGGAAGTCTGACGTGGCCCAGTTCCCAGTCCTCTGAGTCTGATCTGTGTCCACTCAGCTGCTTGGATCAGCTTTCAGTATCCAAGCAGGTTGCAGCAGGTATGGCTTACCTGTCTGAGCGCAAATTTGTGCACCGGGACTTAGCCACACGGAACTGCCTTGTAGGAGAGAACCTGGTGGTGAAGATTGCAGATTTTGGTCTGTCCCGGAACATCTACGCAGCCGACTACTACAAGGCAAATGAGAATGATGCCATTCCTATCCGCTGGATGCCACCTGAGTCTATCTTCTATAACCGCTACACCACTGAGTCAGATGTCTGGGCCTATGGAGTGGTGCTCTGGGAGATCTTTTCGCATGGCATGCAGCCCTACTATGGCATGGCTCATGAGGAGGTGATATACTATGTCAGGGATGGCCACGTGCTTTTATGCCCAGAACAGTGTCCACTGGAGCTCTATAACTTAATGCGTTTGTGCTGGAGTACGCACCCGAGCGACCGACCCAGCTTTGCTAGCATTCACCGCATCTTGGAGAGGATGCATAACCAGATGCTTCACTCTAGCATGAACTGAGGCAATCTGTGGATCTACAGCACAGAAAGTTCAGAAGCAATCGTAATCATTGAGGAACAAGGTATCTTTGGACTTTATCCCATCTGAGTTTGACTGTTTTGTGTACTGATGAGACGTAAACTCTGCTCAACAGAATAGTGCACAAACAGACCAGATGGGATAAATCAGAAGTTATATACTAAAGAGGTAGTAGGGTCCAAATGCCTGAGTCCACTACCAATAACTGTTATGAAATACTAATACAATTTTATCAAATATTTCTCAGTTACTGGTAATTCTACATGGTGACACAGTAGTAGGTAGATGTTGCCACCTCACAGGTTCAGGATCCCCTAAATGGTCCTGAGAGGTGTGGAGTTTCACATCCCTTCACATTCTCTGGTTTCCTCCCACCTCTAAAGAACCATTTGGTTTACTGGCTAAGCTAAACTGCCCAAAGGTATGAATGCTTGTGTGAATGTGTGTGTTCTTGATGCTCTACAATGGACAGGTTGTATATTTTTGCCTCCAAGGGTGCCATATCATGGCTGACCCTCTGCTGTGACACTAAGAAGCTGGCATGTGCGAAGAGAAGAATTTTGCTGTACTGTAATGTACAGTTTAAGGCTTTCTGGTCAAATCTTGAAAGTTAAACCTTTTTCTAAGTTTAAATCAAGTGTTTAAATGTGGCTATAACCTGTGAACAAATTTCGTTTGAGCTCTCGATCCAACTCCTCTCTTGGTTTACGTTTATGTTGTCCTTAATATTATTATTTATTTTTTTAAGGTATGATTTTTCAACAACAACAACAAAAAAAGCATTTTTGCTTCAACAAGATTGACATCTTTATCTTTTGCTGTATGAGAAACCTTATCTTCAAGTTTTATTTATTACATATTTACAGCTACAGTACTATGCAAAAGTCTTAAGCAAAGAAATGCTATGGAGCAAAGATGCCTTTAAAAATGAAATTAAATGCTCCTACATAAATCAAACAAACGGATTTACTATGACAATCCTTTGCTTTAAAAAAAAAAATTGTAGTCTCAGCTACACTTTGTGCAGCTTTATAAGGAAATTGGCTGGTACGTTTTATTGAGTATCCTGGAGAATCTGCCATGGTTCTTTTGCATCCAGAACCCAGCAGCCTTCATTAATTTTTTTCATCTGGAAAGTGGTATTTTAGGTTTAAAAAAAATAATAATAATAATTCTGTAACATTGAATTTAATTTGTTTGGAAAAGTAATTCTTGGAAACATAAAAAGTTTTTGTACTGACACAATGCCCAAGTCACAAAATAAATATCTATAACAACTTTGTTCTAAAAAAAATAGGGGTGCCTTAGACTTTTGCACATTACCGTACATGTATTAACCTGTCAATTTAAAACAAAATGTTTTTGTTAAATAATGATATAAAACAGTCCACTTGGTAGTAGACTCAGATTTTCGGACTCCACTATAAGTCATTGTGATACCACTGGAATTTGCACTGGAAGTGGTGCAATACCATCTGGACACCGTATCTGTCAACCAGTCAAGCAACTAGTCATAGCTCAAACATGTGTCTGAGGAGTGTGGGATATTTTCACTGAAAGATGCCTCTGTAAAATGAACTCTAAGCTAACCTTTTACATTTTTGATATTGTTCTTGTTGTTTGTCTGCATTCTGACATTACTGAGTTACGACGTACAATATTTATTGATTATATTTTAAATCTGAATAAAGTAAAGTTATGAAAGTTTAAGCGGAGCACACAGAATGATTGATGATGTGATGTTGCGATAGTGCTTGAATAGAGTAGCATATTCCAAAATGGCACATTATCACTTTACTAATGTTTGTGTTTGATCCATTTTTCTAACTAACAGACTACACACACTCATTTGCCATTTTTGCTAGGTACCCAAATCCAGTAACTTGTTGCGCCTCCATTGCTTTTCTAGAACATCGTGGATTCACTTGAATATTGGATGCTTTGTGTAGATATTGATACCATGTGGAAAGGCTTGCATTCAATGCAAACTGGATGGCTGTCTAGTCAGACCAGTTGCACAGGCTTTCCATTTCATCCCAAAGACTCTCAACTGTGCAGGCCATTAGCGCAATAATAATAAATGGTCATGTTCCTGGAACCATTCAGTGATAATATGTGCCTTATGTCTTGTTGCACTATCATCCTGGAAGTGTCCATCCAAGTGTTCAATGAACTAGATCAGCATTGATATTTAGCTCTGCTGTGCATTTCAGACATTGTTCAACGAGTATAAAAGGCCAGGAAAACATTCCCCACACCATCGTGCTGCCACTACTTGCCAGTTCTGTTATTACAATGTCAGATGGCTTCAGTGACTTAGCACTTCATCAGGAGTGATCATCATCCAAAAAAAACTTGGATTTATCCAACCAGGCAAATTTTTCCCTACACTCCTCAATGTTTGATGCTTCTGTTCTCATTGTAGTCATACACCATTGTTCTGCCCTGACAGCACTGACACTCAACCTGTTTTTTTGGCTGTTGTAGTCCATTTGAGACCAGAGAGTTTAGTAAGTCTTGCCTTCTAAGATGGCATTCTGTACAGTGTTGAATGGGATTGGATGGGATTTGCCTGATTGTGGCTTTATTTGAACAATTCCCACCATTCTCCTCTAACCACTCTGATCCAAAAGTGGTTTTCATCTACAGTTTGTTCATTTCTCACCCTATTGTTCATGAAAAGTTGAGAGCCAACTATTGTGCCGATCACATTATTTATGCCACGCTCCACAGTCACATGATGTATGTATGACTTGGAATGGTATGGAATGTACCAATTGTGTGAAGGGGTGACATGGATCACCTAGCAACACTGTTACAAATACTATTATTTTACTTTGAATAATATGTTAATCTCTTTACATGTCAACGCTGTATAAACCCAACATTTTGGTATAAAAGAGAAGCTGAATTAAAATCAGTGAAATGCAATGTGTGTAATGTGTAATGCATATTTGTACACAAATATTTATATGTTTTAGATTCACCAAGTTCACTTATCACACATAATGTTCAATAAAATTTTATTTAGCAGCTAGTTAATTAGTACATCACAATACAAACAATGTATGCATATAACATACACTCATAAAAAATATTATACTAAAATGACTAAAATGGTACAATGGTACATATTTTGTACCTTTACCTTTACTGTATATCTTTCACCTGGAAATGTGGATACAGTGTACATAAATAGATTAGTTAGCAATGTAAAGCTTTAACGGTACACTACATACTAAAAGATACATACTAAAGATACAAAAGATCCCCTCAAAGTCAAGGAAAGGTACAAGAAGTAAAGTATGTTTTTTTAATGAATTTATACCCAAGTATCAACTCAAGTACAGAATTTAGGGAATGCAGACTTGAACTAACAAAATTGCATATTTGTTTCATTAATGTGCTTCACTGTAAGGTTTCTTAGGTTTATTTGTTTGCTTAATTGTTTGTTTGTTTGTTTTTAAAATCTGTAATCAAAGCAGTAAATCCACATGAACACTGTTGCTACTCAGAGTGACAGGTAGGGGGCAGCACTGCATCAGCAGATTTGCTGAGGTTGTTTTTCTGACACCCACTGAGTGTTAAAATAGGTTCCTTTTTTTTTTTTTTTTTTTTTTTTTTTTTTTTTTTTTTTTTTTTTTTTTTTTTTTTGCTTTTGAAAAATAAATTTCATAACTTTGTGTGTGTGTGTGTGTGTGTGTGAGAGAGAGAGAGAGAGAGAGAGAGAGAGAGAGAGAGAGAGAGATAACCGGTATGGTTATGTGATTTTTCAGTTCAGTTGGGGGAAAAAAAACAACTCAAAAGCAAATTTGGTCTGTACCTCAAGAGGCATCAGAAAAAGCATGAGCACCAACCAAAGTGCAACTTTTCCCGCCAAGAATGTTTGGAAAATGAAGAGTCCTGAGAGAAAGTGAGGGAGGTGAAACCAGGCCTTTATGGACCTTGTTCAAACTTTCAACTTTCGCTAAAGCCGCATTATGTTACATTTAAAACAATAATATAAAATAATATTTAAAAAACCTGCATGTTCAGAGAGATTTTAAAACCTGGGAAATGGGACTTTTTCTTTAATGTAGTGTAGGGAAGTAACCGTGACCTGAAAAATTCCTATAGTAAATTTATCTAGTACTAATATGAATCAGCGTTTTGGTTCAGTCATCTGTTGAAAACAGAGAGGGATTGGCTGTATTTTTAACCCTCCTTCAGTTTGTTGTTTTCATTCATATAAACCAAGACTGAGTCACTTATAAACATGCTGACTAGATATAAATAATGACCTAAGTACAACTTCTTAATGATAAAGAATTTGCGCAGAGCTTATTGTAAACTGACTGTTATCTGTATTTGACAACAAAACCACAGAGTCTGCCAGAAGTATGACATCTTTACAGTCAGAGTTCAGTCATATTTACCGTTTATCATTTCCCTGTGATTTCAAAGATCATTCCTTGTTTAAATGATGGGAAAACACACAGTTGGTTGTATATCTCTGAACTGTCTGTGGATTTTGGTCACCTTAATTTTTGAGGTAAATCACCACTTCTGAAATGTCTCTTGTTCTGCATCATTCAGATATCATTATAAATATTAATTTCAGACATAAGATCTTTTTTATGGCATTTCCAGATACCCTTATCCAGAGCAACTTACATTATCTCATTTATACAACTGAGCAGTTGAGGGTTAAGGGCCTTTTTGAGGGTTAAGAGCAGTTGAGGGTTAAGATTTGAACTCACAACCTTCCACTCAGATGTCCAATGTCTTAACCACTGAGCTACAACTTCCCTAGTGGATTACGTTTCTCGTTAAGGGAGTCATTCCATCTCAAGTGGTCCAATAATTGCAAAGTTGGTTGCTTCTACCGTGTTTAATTTTGAGCTGTAGTCAATTACTGCCTTTATCACAGGAGAAACAATACCATAGTTCTGTTTATGAAACTGTTCTTTTGTAAAACACCCAACTGAATACTGTACTTCCATTTTTGGATAAAATCTATTCACGCATACCAACTGTACATCTGTACCAACATGATAGATCAGGCTGGTTCCTCAAATCTGGCCCTTAAGGTCCACAGTCCTACAGAGTTTTCCTCTAATCTCAAACTCAATTTTTATTTTATTTTATTATTATTTTTTTTTTTACAGCAAAATGCTACTATGAAGGACCTATTTCTGTGAAAATTTCAGGTTTGTATCTGGTCCCCCACAGAGATATTCAACCCAAAAGTGAGGATTTTTTTTTTTTTTTTTTTTTTTTTTTAATGGCACTTTCTCACCCCATAAAAAAGAGACGCAATAGGTTCCCCCTAAAAAAAAGTAAGACTGAGACGCTTCCCATTATAACTGTGAGCAATCTTCGGCATTATATTTTAAGTCTAAGGACCAAGTATGTGCAAAATGTACCTTTTACATGTATCTTGTAATGTGCTCTAAAGATTAGTTTTTGTTCCAAGTAGCTAGGCCCATCCTGAGTCGAGATATTGAGGTTTCTATAAACAGCTGTATAACCAAAATTTGTTGTGTGCCATGATACAAAAATGACTGTCATAGTTAATCCAGGTAAAAACAAACAAACAAACAAACAAACAAATAAACAAACAAATAAATGGTGGTTTTTTCAATGCCAATACAGAGATAATCAATAAAAAAAAGGAGAGATAACATTAGGAAAATTAAAAATGGTCGAGCAACCTGCACTGGACCACTTGAGATGGAAAGACCCAGAGAAGAAATGCACTGTGAGCCATGTGCATACCAATATTTATATCAATATGTGATCTTCAGTAGTGCAAAAGATTGACTTTATTATTGGATTCTGAGTCCATTGACAAGTTGGTCTTTTTTGACTGCTACATTACCCACCCCTATGCCATTTGACTATCTGCTACTGGTATCACCAGCAGGGACTTATCTGTACCTAAAGTCATTTAGTCTATCCAGCCCTCACCTCATCATCTGTAACAGCTTCAACTTTCATACTAATACCGCCATAAATGGTATCATGCTTGATATCTTGTAGATTGCTAAATAACTGAGTTTCTACCATAACTCATAATTATGCAGCCAATTGAGGTGCTTAGGTCTATTACATAGATTGTGCATCGAGCCAAAAGATTTCCTTTCAAAGCCAGAGTTGAACCTTGTAGTACAAAGTGCCTCGAAATTGACAGGAAGCATGGCAATCATGTATAAACTGTCAAAGAATTCCATGTTCAGTATCAAATATTACTCAAGAGCAACACAAACACACAGACATGCTGGATCCAGCTTCTCCAATTTAGTGACCTGACATTTTCTACCAGTCAGTTTTCCTCAGAAGCTCAGTGGCTCTATATTTCACATACAGTCATTTTCATGATTGTCTCCAAAATGCATCACATGTTACCTATAGAAAAATCCAGGGACACAATCAGAGCGTTTTCCCCTCTTTTTTCTGTAAGGCCTTGTTGGAAAGTGGTTGTGCTTGAAATTGTGTAATATCCCTCTCACTCAACACTCGCTGTCTGCTCTGCTCTGGACACAGGAACTTCCTGTAAGTCTGGAGGAAAACTGGAAAACTAAACTGTTTTATTGCCATGGGCAGTCTCCTGAGGGACGAAGTGGACATGTGGCCTAAATATGTCACCTACAGGCTATGGAGTGAACTGGCATTCTACAACAGTACATTTTTATATCTGATATCTACATCTAGTTTAGTTCTAGCTGGTTATGATAAAACCCAATATATATGTGCTTGACTGCTCTTTTTGAATGCATGAGGAAAGCAAACATCCTTTTTAAAATCACTTTCTATTAACATAAAAGGTTTTTTTGGTAGTGTTAGGTTTTACACTTGCAGCCTTTTTCCTTTTTCAGCTAAAAAAAATATTCAGTTATTCTCTCTTGGCTTTTTATTTTTTAATTTTTACTATTTTTGGCTGAAAGTTTTTGGTGGGATAACTAACAAACATAGTTAACAGATGTTAACTTTATACTTGTCTAATGTTAGGTAAGTAAAACATACTTTTCTGTATTTTACAGTGCATCCGGAAAGTATTCACAGCGCTTCACTTTTTCCACATTTTGTTATGTTACAGCCTTATTCCAAAATGGTTTAAATTCATTATTTTCCTCAAAATTCTACAAACGATACCCCATAATGACAACGTGAAAGAAGTTTGTTTGAAATCTTTGTAAATTTATTAAAAATAAAAAACAAAAAAGCACATGTACATAAGTATTCACAGCCTTTGCTCAATACTTTGTTGAAGCACCTTTGGCACCAATTACAGCCTCAAGTCTTTTTGAGTATGATGCTACAAGCTTGGCACACCTATTTTTGGGCAGTTTCTCCCATTCTTCTTTGCAGGACCTCTCAAGCTCCATCAGGTTGGGTGGGGAGCGTTGGTGCACAGCCATTTTCAAATCCAAAGATGTTCAATCAGGTTCAAGTCTGGGCTCTGGCTGGGCCACTCAAGGACATTCACAGAGTTGTCCTGTAGCCACTCCTTTGTTATCTTGGCTGTGTGCTTAGGGTCGTTGTCCTGTTGGAAGATGAACCTTCGCCCCAGTTTGAGGTCCAGAGCACTCTGGAGCAGGTTTTCATCAAGGATGTCTCTGTACATTGACGCATTCTTCTTTCCCTCAATCCTGACTAGTCTCCCAGTTCCTGCTGCTGAAAAACATCCCCACAGCATGATGCTGCTGCCACCACCATGCTTCACTGTAGGGATGGTATATGCCAGGTGATGAGTGGTGCCTGGTTTCCTCCAGACATGACGCTTGCCATTCAGGCCAAAGAGTTCAATATTTGTCTTGGTCTGAGAGTCCTTCAGGTGCCTTTTGGCAAACTCCAGGCGGGCTGTCATGTGCCTTTTACTGAGGAGTCTGGCCACTCTACCATACAGGCCTGATTGGTGGAGTGCTGCAGAGATGGTTGTTCTTCTGCAAGGTTCTCCTCTCTCCACAGAGACACGCTGGAGCTCTGTCAGAGTGACCATCGGGTTTTTGGTCACCTCCCTGACTAAGGCCCTTCTCCCCTGATCGCTCAGTTTGGCCGGGCGGCCAGCTCTAGGAAGCGTCCTGGTAGTTCCAAATTCTTCCATTTACGGATGATGGAGGCCACTGTGCTCATTGGGACCTTCAATGCTGCAGAAATGTTTCTGTACCATTCTCCAGATCTGTGCCTCGATACAATCCTGTCTCGGAGGTCTACAGACAGTTCCTTGGACTTCATAGCTTGGTTTGTGCTCTGACATGCATTGTTACCTGTGGGACCTTATATAGACAGGTGTGTGCCTTTCCAAATCATGTCCAATCAACTGAATTTACCACAGGTGGACCCCAGTCAAGTTGTAGAAACATCCCAAGGATGATCAGTGGAAACAGGGTGTACCTGAGCTCAATTTTGAGTGTCATGGCAAACGTTCTGAATACTTATGTACATGTGCTTTTTTGTTTTTTATTTTTAATAAATTTGCAAAGATTTCAAACAAACTTCTTTCACGTGGTCATTATGGGATATTGTTTGTAGAATTTTGAGGAAAACAAGTAATTTAATCCATTTTGGTATAAGGCTGTAACATAACAAAATGTGGAAAAAGTGATGCGCTGTGAATACTTTCCGGATGCATTGTATGTCACATTAAATAACTTTCCATTTACCTTGAAAAGCAAGCAAGGGCACTACATTTTCTTGAAAAGAAAGCAAGGGCAATACATTGAGTACCACTGAGATAGTACTAATGTGAGACACTGGAAAGGAGTGCATCCAATAGAGTCAGTATCGGAGTCTTCAAAATACCTATGCAATTGTCAGTCATTCCACATTCATATGCTGATTGCCTCATCTACCAGTTTTACAGAGAAAAAATTGTTCAGTGCTGAGCTCCTAATACATAAAGGTCTGCATTTAAGCCGATTCTGCTCTGTAAGTCTGGAAAAGACAAAGCTCAATATAAACGGGTGAGAGTTTTAACAACAACAAAAAAAAAGATCAGGAAATCTTTTATAAATAAATGTGAGCAATCGTCCTGATATCATACAAGTTTATTTTAAGAAGACTGGCAGATTTAATTATAGTGAGTTTAGGTGACTCATACCATACAGAATTTAGGCATGAGCATGGGAGGAAAAAAAAATCAAATATTTTGGGTGAGATTAAAATCATATGAAATAAACATAAAAGAAACTATGTTTTTAGTTAAATCATAAAGATGGAAGGAAATAAACCAACAATCCATGACTGAGGTTTAGGGCAAACAGCATTATGGCCTAATTAGATGTAATGACTTTTTCCTAGGCTATATTCCAAGTGAACAGCATGCCTTATCCAGGTGGAATAACATATTATAGCTGTAAAATCTTAGTGGGATTTTGCATTGTACGACTATTTCCTGTTACATTTATTAGCAATGTTAGTATCCACTGTATTTAAACTCATTTGTAGTAATGATGTTTCCATCCACTGCCAAACAGGTCTTCACCTCAAATTTCTGAATAATTAATGGGAAGTACTAAATATGTTTGCCCCCAAGTTAAACATTTAAAAAATAATTTAAGTGTTAAGCAGGATACAACTGAGAGCAAAAAGAAAAGGTCACTTAATCCTTCAAAATAAAGATTCCCTTTTTGACTAACATTGAATATATACATATATTATATACATACTGTACATACAGACCAACATACACTGATCATTTAATTTCTCTAATGTCATGTCATAAGATACATTTCATTGTACTTATTACTGTGGCACAAGAAAAAATAAATTAGGTCCTGGCTACTGGACATAAACAGTATCAAACACAGGACCATGAACAAGGTTCTCGGGAAGTCAGATCTACTCTGCTTCTCTGACAGTTTATACCAAGACAAGTTTGAGTGTGTGTGTGTGTGTGTGTGTGTGTGTGTGTGTGTTACATTTGTTAGCAAAGTGACAGCCATTTATCAAACCTGAAAGTCTTCAAAAGAAATCAAGAAATCCCAAATACTCTTACTTTTTTTAAGGGCACTTGTGACTTTAGAATGTGGTGACAGTCCATGAATTGGATTCCCTGAAAAGAAATGGCTCATATATGTAAGTGGTCGTTGTAAAAAATAAAAAAATAAAAAAATAAAAATAAAAAAACACATTAAAACAAAACCAAACAAAACAAAACCAAACAAAACATGAAGAGCTACCCAAATCAGAACTGGAATATAGTGACATGGTCCTCAAATGAAAAATGATCATGTCTGTTACCGTTCTGGCAGAAGACCTAAGAACAATCCATCATGCCAAGTAGGCAATTCAAGTTATTTAAGGAATTCTCCTCGGCACACATGTTGAAATTGTTTAATATCATTGTTTTTTTTTTTTTATTCTATTCTAGATACCCTTAGCATATATCCTTGTACTCTGTATACAAGTGTAGTGATAAGTAGGTGATGCCACAGGCCTAATGAGATGCACATCTTCTTTAGATTAGCTGGCGACAAAATTGTGCCATTAATCAGTGGTCTCAAGAGTGCACTGCTTACCTCTGTAGTGCAAAAGCCTAAGCGAAAAGGTTAATAGGATTTTTGTTAATACTGGGGACACCCATGACTTACTGGGTAGTAGAAAAATCTAAATTCTTGAATAATTGACCTAACGATCATCATTATACTGCCCGAACCCCTTGCACTGTAAATCAGTCATTAAATACTTAATATAGTTTCACCAAAAATAGAACACATTAAAAAAAAAAAAAAAAACTCCAAAATAGTTTTTTTTTTTTTAATGCAATGCCTCCTGTGTAGCTCTGCCACCTGGCAAGGAGCTTTTTCCAGTCCTGGGTTTGATCCCATATAGATCCCTATAGTGCCAGCTGCATTCCTCTGTTGTGTTCAGACCACTGAGTGGTCATTATTGTGTGGAGACAGGACACTGTGGTTGAATGAGGAAGCTGAGCGGTCTGAACCCTCCACCGTACCGTTTATGTTCTCCTGCCGCTGGCAGCACAGGATCTGCTTGAATGTAACGCTCATCTCCTTGTCCCGGTAGGAGTAGATGATTGGGTTCATGGCCGAGTTAAACTCGGCTAAGAGGAGGAAGAACTTCTCGAAAGCCAGCACGTTGCATTCTTCGCAGAAAACGTCAAGCAACAGGAGAACTAAACCAGGCGTCCAGCACACGATAAAAGCACCTGGGGAAGGGGGAGAAAATGGAGTCATTAATAGCAGGGCTTTGATTTTTTTTTTTTATGTGGAAATGAATCACATAACAATTAGATTCTTCAAAATGTACATGCAAAGCCTTATTCTTTTACCTAAATACATTTTAACATGGCACCAAGGACAATACGTAACCTGATCAAAAATATAATGAACTTATATCATAAAAATATAATGTCTAATTTATTTGACCTCTACTACATCCTAGTTCTTGAAAGTGATTATTTCCCCTCCCATCACACAACTACCCTCCTTCTATCATAGTACTATACTTGGAAAAACTGCTATTTGTATAACTGTTATCCATGACAACTATTTTGAGAATTTAGGGCTTGTGTTACATGACCTTTTAATGAACTGAACAGGAAGGCACACCTCAAGGTTTTGAAATTTCCTGAGGTCAAAGATTTCTGCCAATATTTCAGCATGTCATTCACAGTCTTGCATCCTTCATATCACATCTTCATATGAATATAAGCTCAGGAACATGTTTAACAAATTGATGACACTGTTTTCAGCTGGCATTTCTCAAAGTGTGTGCTGAAAAAGGATAAACATTTTGGCTACAGATGTTATTTTGCAATAGAGACTGATATTCACAAACGCCTGGTTTTCTTTTAGAGAACACAGCTGTTCTTGAGTACTTTACATCACTTGAAAGTTATGTGGGGACTCTCAGGAGTTAGATAAACTGCAACGGGCCGTTTCCATGATTCGGCCACATTTCTCTCTTTACGAACAAGCTCAACGGGAAAGGAAATACGATCTCTAGGGGTTGGGTGGGTGCTTTTGGGACTTCAAGGTTTTTATTTCATTAACCACAGTTCATACACTTGAAAACCCATTTTCTTTGCTTTTAAATACATGCACTAAATCATTCACTAAAGTACTTAGTAGACGATTTTCAGCTTGTTCATGATGCACAGTGGATTTAAAAACATCTGAAAGGTCCAGAAAAAAAAATACTAAGTAAAAAAATTTTAAAAATCCATTCCTGCCAATCAGGAGGGAAAAGAAAACATTGGAAATTGCCAAGTGTTTTAATTAAGTCAGTATTTGGTCAGTATAGAAATGTAATTATTAGTGATTAACTGGGACACCTTGCTTATCTGATGATCTATTTCTAACAGTACATAATTTGTTTTAGTAATGAGTTACCTGGCATGTTACTCTGCTGTAACATTAATGATACTAAACCATACTGAAATATGATTAAGATAACAGGAAATGCTGACAGATGTAATGGTGCATGTTGTTGGAGCAAATTGGATTTCCTGCTGTTTATTAAATAGTATTACTGTGAGTGCTGTGTTTAACTTGAGTATAAATCCAAATGCAATTACATTAGTGCTTTGATTACTGAAATGGAGCTCATTGGTTAGATTTCATAAATCAAATATTCTCTGAAGCTCAAGTGAACCCTTAATGTTAGTGAAATTTGTACCTCGTACAATAATACATGGTTGTTTTGCTAGAAAACCTTTTGAGTAAACTGTCTGTGAATGTGTTTGGATCAGTTCACTGAGAAAAAAAGCAAAAGTCAGTTAGGGGTTGTTTTGACGCCATGATGTTGTAACATGGAAGCCAATACAGGAGGAGTTTGGTTTCATCATCTGAACATCTTTCCTCTCCCGAGAACGTCTTTTCCACTTTCACGCCGAGAATGGATTTATATGTTGGGAACTTCTCAAAGGCTTGCACAATGACTTTGCTGTTCAGGCTTATATAATGCCGGTCGGCAAATTCAAACGGGATATACTACTGTGTTGAATGCTTTCATGGTTCAAGCTGTAATGTTCCATGGTCCTTGACATGCATAAATAAGGTTCTGTGTTCCAGTGAAAAGCTTCCTGGCTCACTTCCTACCCATATGCACCAGTATAGTGGATCAAAATGTCAGCCCTCCAAGACCATAGAGCAACACATAAAGCTGTGCTGACTACAGAAATCTGTAAGCAAAACTACAAATTATATTAAATTGTAAACTGCTAACAGACATAAGTATTAGCATATACACATAGTAAAGTTTATAACATCTGTATGGACAAATGTAAGGAGTACAGTCATAAGGATGATACTATGCTATAAAATACAGGTGTGAATTTTAGTGAGGTGGGGATTCTGGTCGTTATGTGCCTCGTAACTAGCCACAATAGACATCATTATGATTGGTGGGAGAGATACAGGAGATACTTTGACACTGCAATGATTGTTAGTGATGATTGTGTTGGTCTTAAAGCATGCAGGGAGCCCTGGTATCATGGTGGGACAACCCAGGAAGAAATCTGCCTCCCAGGCTAGGTGAAAGCCCAGCAGATTCCTCTTATAGAATGATCCTTTTTGTCTAAAATATTTTGGTCAAAAATGTCCCAGGATTGGGCAACAGTTCCTGTTGATGTTGAATTTGGATTCTGATAAAACACCTGGTCATTAGGATGACATGTGGTCTTCCCTGAAGGCTTGTCAACCTGCACTTCAAACCATGTGTAGAAGTCATTCGCTGAATCTGGGAGGGAAGTTGTATTTTAAAGTTGGTGATGGCCTAAATATCCTAGCACATACGGCATGTGTTTCTGGTGTCCAAGACTGGGGCTGCCTGCGGGCTTTCTTATTACCTGATGTGAAACAGCAGATGTGTGTTGACGGTCTTGGAGGCTGTTATCTACAAGGTGTCCCAAAACTACATGGGTGTCTCCAGAAACATCTTCCTATACATATATATATATATATATATATATATATATATATATATATATATATATATATATATATATACACACACACACACACACACATATACTGTTCATACTACCATACTGATGTGTGCTACTCTACTGTATTGCTCATATAGGATATTAGAAATGGTGCATTATTCTTTGTGGAATTATAAAATAAACCAATAGCAGACTACAAAGCAGGGGCCTTCAAAATAATCTGCTGCAGCTCATGCAAATGATCCTGTGCTTTCAGAGTCAGCCCAAGCCAAAGCCCTAGAACTGTCAATATTCTCTGCATGGTTATAACAGATCAAAGTGGTATGTGAAATGATTTAGGATTTGTCAGCACTCTAGCAAAAGAAATGGGCAAATGTTTTTTTTTTGGTTCTCAGAAGTACACAGACGTGGATTGAGGGAAGTGAAGGGGTGAAGATCAGTAGGAGGGAATAATGAAGTGTCAATGATACGGCAATACCTGTGAAAGTACTTAGCAAAAGGTCAGCCATTTGTTGTAAACTGCCCTTTCAGGCTTAGTGCTATATAAATACAGCAGTCAAAACCAGACTTCAATCACTCTGGATGACATTAGCCAAACTGAGATTATTGCAGATCAGTTATGTTGTGAAAGCAACAGGCTGAAAGAATAGTTTTGGAAATCTATTATCTTACTCTTGTGTTAATTGGTTCTTAATCTGGAAATTATACATGAAAAACATCTACAGGAATTGCTGTAGATGAGCAAGAGCAATTCCTGTAGATGTTTTTCATGTATAATTTCCAGATTCATCTGGATTGGTTCTCTAACATAATTCACCAGAGATCACCAGATCATGAGTATAACAGAAAAACCAGCATGATCTCACGGTTGGAAAGTAAATAAATAAAAATACAGCTCAAATGAAAAGACAAAATGGTAAGGTTATGTTTAGAGGCATGACACCATTATGACACCATTATGACACCATTCTTATGACTTCATTTGTATGAAATCTGTAAAGAAATCCACCCACATCACCCATAATGGCTTCAATATGTACACATTTCTAATAATGTAAGGTTGTGAAAAACACCAGCACGACACAGTATCTGTCATTATCTGGCTAAGTAACATCTTCACATATCCTAAAAAAAGGTACTTCACTAGTAATACATTTTTAATGTGTAATTTTTTTCTGGTGCACTTCATCAAGTTCGCCTATGACAAGACCGCGGTGGGTCTCATCAGCAAAAACAACGAGTCAGCATACAGAGAGGAGGTGCGGCGGCTAATGGACTGGTGCAGAGCCAACAACCTCTCTCTGAACATGGACAAAACAAAAGAGATGTTTGTTGACTTCAGAAGAACACGGAGCAACCACTCTCCACTGAACATCAACGGCTCCTCGGTGGAGATCGTCATGAGCACCAAATTCCTTGGTGTTCACCTGACGGAGAACCTCACCTGGTCCCTCAACACCAGCTTCATAACCAAGAAATCCCAGCAGCGGATCTACTTCCTGAAAAGGTTGAAAAAAGCCCATCCCACACCCCTCACTACGTTCTACATAGGAACCACTGAGAGCATCCTGAGTAGCTGCATCACTGCCTGATTTGGAAATTGCACCACATTGGATCGTGAGACCCTGCAGTGGATAGTGAGGATAGCTGAGAAGATCATTGGCATCTCTCTTCTCTCCAGCATAGACATTTACACCACATGCTGCATATGCAATGCCACCAGCATTGAAGAGGACCACACACACCTCTCACACAAACTCTTCACCCTCCTGTCGTTGGGAAAAAGGTAACGAAGCATTCGGGCCCTCGCGGCCAGACTGTGTAACAGTTTCTTCCCCCAAGCCATCAGACTCCTCAATACTCAGAGACTGGACTGACACACACACACACACACACTCTGAACTGAACACCATCCCACTCCCATTGCAATATTTACACATTTCTGTATTGCATTTGTTGCTGCTACTGTACTTATCTGTAACTTACTGTAATATCATATTTAATTTCATGTCACTATTATACACTTTACCTGGCTGCTACCATAATAACTGCTATGTCCATATTTGGTATAAGCTAATCTGCTGAATACTAAGTCATAGCATGTTATGTTTACATTTACACCATTTTTTAATTATATTCTTACTCTTTTGCACTACCTGTTATATCACCTGTTACATCACTTCCATAGTAGAACAGTGTACTGGTCAGCGCTACACTGTCACTTGCTGTGCCTGTTGTTCCTGTTTTAGTAATTACTGTACTGTCTTGTGTTATTAGCCCACATTTGCACGTGCACTTTATGTAAAAATGTGTAGGTCTTATTTAGTACTGTATTGTCTCATGTAGTTACTGTATTGGTTTATGTAGCACCATGGTCCTGTAAGACTGTTGTTTCGTTTTAACTGTGTACTGTACCAGCTGTATATGGTTGAAATGACAATAAAAGCCACTTGACTTGACTTGAAACATGAATTTGTTCACCTATCGTTTCATCATTTGACTCCTATACATAATATCCGTGAGATAATTCAGTGCTAAAAACTTCAGACGGCCCAAGATCCTCGTTATTTTACTTGTCTAATATCAAAAGGAGCATGTTTTCTATAGCGTTCTGAGAGGTGGAACGTGCTAGCTCATTTCTGTACCTGATGTGTGGATAAATCAATAGCCTGGGTGCCTTGGACAAGCAGATTCTTTTAGTTGTTTTACTCTTACTAGGCTAGGTTCTTCATTCAACAACCAGAGAAAGAATAATGCCTACTCTCTATTGATTCTAGCAATAAAAAAAAGATTTCACGAGGTGTGTCTTTTTAAACAAAATGCACTTCAGACACACCTCGATGTTGTTACTACAGCACACGCTCCTCATTCTGAATGGCACTGCTTACTGGACCAGACATATCGGCTTATAGTAGCTGGATAAATAAGCATTCACAAATGGCATACAACCTTTTCAGAATGAAGAACACGAATGTATGTGGAAACACTAACAAAACCAAAATGAATATGATTTACTCATATGACTCTCCTGCTTGCACAACACGCCTCATGATTAAGCACGTCGAAAAGGAATAAAGACACCAGGCTTGCGTAATAACTTTTATGTGCGATGTGATACTAGAGCTCATAGCCAGGGTTGGCAGGGTTACTTTAAAAATGTATTCCATTACAGTTACAAATTACTTCTTAAAAAATGTAATCAGTAACGTAATCCATGTATTACAATATGAAAGTAATGTAACCTGATTATTTTTGGATTACTTCAAGGTCACGTATGTAAATAAAGTCAAGAGAAAAGCAATACGATCTAAAATACATTAATTTAGAGCTTATTATTAGAGCTTAAAAACATGTTCAATGTTTGGATTAGTTTTAGTAAAATAAATAAATTAATAAGTAAAAAATCACTGTTCACTGATGCGGGTAACATTACATCACAAAAGCATTTCAGAGAATAATTTGTGTTCATTTCCACCAAATGAACTTTGTGTAAAATTTATTTGCGTATGCACCAGGAGGTTGCTCATGTGAGTCACGACTGGCGAAAGAGAACCAGAACTATAATCAAGCAGCTGTCTATATTGTGTTATGTCAAAAGATTAATTTATTTGGTTTTAAATGATTTTTTTTTTTATCTTGATAGTATTCCCATTTTCCCATTCCCATTTTCCCATCCCCAATGTACCTGTGATCTGATTACTTTGTTTTTTGACGTAACTGTAACGGATTACAGTTACCAGTTTTTTGTATCCTGATTACATAACGCCGTTACATGTATTCTGTTACTCCTCAAGCCTGCTCATAGCCTAGAGTGACCGTACATCCTCTTTTTCTGACCTTAAAAAACCGTCCCGCCAGGATTTCCGGCTAGAAAATGTCCGGGATTCAGATTTAGTTTCATTATGATGTGTTTATGGTCTAATACTGCATCATGTGAGTGCATATTTGCATCGCTTTAACCCCTCTCTGTAATTCTCGCACACCAATTGGTCGATTATAAAAGGCTTGCAGCAACTATTGGCCAAATTCCTCCCTCTCAAACATTAGCTTACTCTCAGCAAACGCGCGAAGGCGAAGCGCTATTGTTGCTTGACAATAGCAGCAAATGACAGCTGTCCTGAGTAGAAACAATGGCCATGGCCATATAAAGTCATTTTTTATTTCATGTTATCACATGGTCATTCAAATGTGTAAGTGATGGTAGATGGTACACTCATGGCATCTAATATTTTATTTTATTCCATGGACATTCAAAATAATGTAGGAAAAAATGTAAAACGTGGGCAGAGTATACCCATTTTATTTATATATGTATATTAATTTGATGCTAATAGTGTGTCTTTTTCAGTGCATTAAAGTTTGCATTCATAGTAACCAAACCCCCTCTTCCCAACCCCCACCCCCATCTCTCCTCCAGAATATGATTAACCTTTCATAGCCACATATCGTGCTACCTCAGATACTTTATTACAAAAGGATAATGACTATGTCTATGTTGATTTATATCCTCATTTGTGCCTGTATGAATGCACTTAACTTGTCATACGCTATTATGTTATGGTAGCTACCATTTTTAAGTTTTTAGACTAGTCACTTAGGTTTCCAGGCAAACAAAACAGGACTGGGCAGCACAGCTTTCACTTGCCCAGTGGTCAAGCTAATGGGTTTATTATTTTTCCACCCTGAGACTTGGAAAGGCACTCCATAGTTCAGAGAGGTTCAGAGAAGTGAAGTGCATCACTTCTCTGATGTGATGTGTTAATCATGATGTCTCCAATCATACCTATGTGAACTCAACATTAATCTACAGATTATCTGCAACAACCACCTATACACCTATTAAGGCTATCCTAATGAATTTCCCTACTGAAAGTTCATACATCTCATTATCTTGACATACGTTTGCAAGGAATTGCTTGCATATTTAAACATGTAGACCAAATGACCCATGTGCCCCTTTATTACACTCTTAGAAAATAGTGTTTGCTTGTGGGGAATCCCTGAGCTGATCTATGTGCAAGACTAGAACAAAGAGATTCCTGTTCACTAAACTCCTTTAGGGCAGTATGATGGTGTAGCGGGTAGCGTTGCCGCTTCACAGCTCCAGGGTTCAACGTAATTGTGTGTGTGTGTGCGCATGTGTGTGTGTGTGTGTGTGTGTGTGTGTGTGTGTGTGTGTGTGTTTGTGGTGCTCTGGCACCGGATGCTCCACTGCAACCCTGACCAGGATAAAGCAGTTTCTTAAGATGAATGAACAAGGCAATGCTAAAACTTTTACCAATCCAAAAACTCTTGAGGAACCATTTTTTTTTTTATAAGAGATTAACAAAAGGGGTCTGAATTAAGGCATGAGATTTAAAGCATAACTTATTTACAAGAATTGAATATGAAAACAAGTATTGTATGTGATACGTTGATATCCAACAGACATTCACTCTTTTTTTTCTGTGGATATATCTTTAATGGTGTCCTAATAGCCATCTTTACCTAGATCTTGGGTGATGTCAAAGAGATGTCAAATGTAGTCTTAAAAATGTACTGTAGGTAATTATATATATATATAAAGAAACTATATATATAAAATTATATATATATATAAATAAACAAATAAAAAACCCACAAATCTATTTTGATAAAGAAACATATGTAGGTTCCTAATAAATAAACATAAGAATGTTTTGTGAAGAAAGGGCAGCACAGTAGGTAGCATTGCTGCCTTATAGTTCCATTATAGCCTTATAGTTCCTTATAGTTAAATTCTTAGCTCGTTAGTCTTTGTGGATGTTCTCTTCATGTTTGCATAGATTCTCTGGTTTCCTCCCACATCTCAGAGACATGGAGGTAGGTGAACTGCTTAAGTGGATCCACTGTGACCCTGACCAAGATAAAGCAGGTACTGAAGCTGAATGAATCAATGTTTATGAAAAAAATGATGACGCAGCCTCCCCACAATTTTCTATAACCAAGAAAGGTTTCACTTTCCAAATTTTCTGTGATACGAATGGCTAACATACCTAATGTTAATGTTCATTCTGTCAGTGGGAGTATAGAATTACAGGTAGATAAATATTTTAATACTAATATGAAATGCTGCATTTAAAGGAACTTGACAGTCCTAAAAGCAGTCTAAGTAACATTATACTTCAGTCTTGAAAAGCTTGAGGGCTTCTAAAGATCGCCTCATGCTTGAGAAATGTAAAACTTTGAAGCATGTGAAATGTGGTAATGAGCTGCTCTGCAAGTAACTGAATGAAGAATGGCTGACCGTTCTCTGCCTTCACTGCCCGCTTTCATTTAACATCTACAGAACATTCTTATGGCTCTGAGCCACACACACACACACACACACACACACACACACACACACACACAGCTGACATTATAATGGTATTAGAGCTCTCTTATCTGTGGAGTGCCAGCACTACCTAAGAACCGTATCTGTTCCTGTCCTGCTCCACTGCTCTGCACTTTCCCCAGAGCCTAACGTTGAGCTCCATACGTTTTAAACAACAGCAGCACTGTTTCCTGCTGGCTCTAGGTCTCTGTGCCCTGACTGAGGTTCTTTCTCTGGGTTTGGCTGGGGAAAGCAGCGAGGCATGACGCTGACACAGTGCAAGGCAAACACTGGAACTGGCGACAGGAGTGGGACCACAGACCCTGAGCTGTATACCACTCAACGGCTGCATTGTTCCATCACTCAAGTGCTGGCACGACTGTGTAATAAGATAACATACTGCTCTGAAGCATGACCTATAGTGCTAGGTATATATATGTATATAAATGGAAGCAAAACAGTTCAAAAGTGGTTAGCACATTTGCCCCCACTCTGTGTGTGCACAGTTTGCATGTTCCCCCTGTACTTTGGGGTTTCCTCCGGGTACTCCGGTTAACTCTCCCCGGTCCAAAGACATGTGCTGTAGGCTGATTTGCCTTTCCAAAATTGTCCGTAGTGTGTGAATGTGTGTGATTGTGCCCTGCGATGGGTTGGCACCACGTCCAGGGTGTCCCGTGCCTTTTGTCCCCCGAGGCTCCCCACAGCCCTGTGTAGGATAAGCGCTATGGAAGATGGATGGATATATTTATTTATTTAATTATTTACTATTCTGACTCAGCTGACTTTGAGAACAACTGCCTGGAATATGTCAGGGTTTAGTAATGCCAAATTTAAGCAAAAAAAACCCCAAAACAAATCACATTGTAAAAATCCAAATTCATTGCAATATACAATATTTAAGATTCTGAACAAATCTCCAGCAGTACAGTAGCACTGTTTAAAAAAACCAACGGTTCAATGATACTTTTATGTACTGTCTGAGAAAAAACTTGTTTTTTATTTTTAAATAAAAAATACACTGAAGAGGAGAAAAAGATGAACTTTGTTTTAACCTTTGTGAACATTTTTCAAAAACCTGTCAATGATATATTTATGAATATCTTCCCAAAATAAAAGCTTTTCATAGTTTTTATATTGTTATTTTTTAAATATCCATCCATCCATCCATCCACCCATCTTCTATACTTCTTATCCTTCTTCAGGGTCACGGGGAAACCTGGAGCCTATCCCAGGGCACAAGGTGGGGTTTTTTGTATATTAAAAAAAAAAATTAAATTAATATTTAACACCGAGATAAAGGAGAAAACGATTTTTAAAAATGTTTTGTAAAAAAAAAAAAATTTGTAATTTTTTTAATGTAAAAAAATTCTTAGCAAAACTGTCAATAGCATCTTTATTAATGTCTACAAAATAAATATAATTAATTTTTTTATATTTAAAAAAGTAACATTTAGAATTTTTAAAAACTTTTCTTTACATATATTTTTTTCCTTACACATCTAAGATTAAGTAAAACATTTTGACCTCAGAACAGCTACTTCCAGTCAGTTTGTCATTATTAAAAATAAATCGATAAAAAGATAACACGATAGCCATAATATCTCGGAAAAGTGTATCCTGACATAATTTAAAATGGTAAATGGCCTGCACTTATATGGAGCTTTTATCCAAAGCGCTTTACACTGTGTCTCATTCACCCCTTCACACACACACACACACTCACACACCAATGGTAGCTGAGCTGCAATGCAAGGTGCTAACTTGCCATCGGGAGCAACTTGGGGTTCAGTGTCTTGCCCAAGGACACTTTGGTATGTGGAGTCACGTGGGCCGAGAATCGAACTGCCAACCCTACGATTAGTGGACAACCCACTCTACCACCTGATCCACATCCGCCCCTTTATTTATCACAATATTGATATTATATTGTCATACTTTGTGTTATGTTAATAAACACATTATATCTTGAAAAAGATTTACTGTTACAAAATATATCTTTTTTGTATGATGTATATCTTTTTTGTACATCTGAACATCTTGATGACATCCACAGTATAAGCATTAAAACTGGAATGAGGACACTGAGTTTCATTGCTGAGTGAACATAACCAAGGTCACTGTGCAGCTGCCCTCCTTCAGCAGGAAGCGAGCACATGGAAATCTTTGCATAGAGTACTGTGACAACTGCCGTCAAGGATGATAAAGACACCCCAAGGAGAAATCTCTATGACAACGTGACGAAATTACAACACAGAGACAAAGACGTGGCTCCATAAAGCTGATATTATTGGCACATGAAAATGTGCTAGAAACAAAGAATATACTTTTTTATTACAATAAAGCCACAGCGATTTTGGTGACTCAGGATGGACTCACACACTTGGGACATAAAAATGGATTTTAAATATAAACACCAATGTGAGTCGAAAATTTTGTCCTTAGCACACCCGGACATATTCATATTTATTGTTGTTGATTTTTAGCAAATGTCCTGTGTTCCAGAAATCCTGTTATGCTTGAATTTCAGTGTTTTTACAACAGCAAAGTCATGCAAGTTAGCTAGCGTGGAAGCAATGTCATTAGCAAAGTCATTAGCACCAAATATTCCAATAGTGTACAAAAACTAATAAAGACAATCGCAACTTCTATGTTGTTTTTTTTTTAATAGCCTGAGTTAGCTAATCTCTCACAATTAGTACCATAGCATTTGTTAGTTTATCTCAGTGAATTGTTACCCTAGCCCTTTTCATTGCTTAAATGTGGCTTAAATGGAAAAATCTGGGGGGAAAAGGAACATAAGGAAAAAAGGGGGAAATAATTTCTCAGAGCACCATTAAATAAATGCAGGATCTATATTTTAATATGGTAATTGTGAAAAATTGTTGGAAAACCAAATATGGCTTTGTTTCAGTTATATATGGGGCGGCTGTGGCTAATCGTAGGGTTGGCGGTTCGATTCCCGGCCCACGTGACTCCACATCCCGAAGTGTCCTTGGGCAAGACACTGAACCCCAAGTTGCTCCTGATGGCAAGTTAGCGCCTTGTATGGCAGCTCTGCAGCCATTGGTGTGCGAGTGTGTGTGTGAATGAGTGAATGAGACTTTGGATAAAAGCGCTATATAAGTGCAAACCATTTACCATACAGTAGTTATAAAGCAAATTAAATATGGTAAAATATGCTAATAAACTATACTATAATAATAACTAGATATAGTAATAAACTAATAAACTTCAAATGCAGGAATATCCTCCCATGAAACTGGGACAAAATACAAATTCTACCTGACTGCATATGACTTTGCATGAATGTTGGTAGAAATACAGCGACTGCAAATTTTTTCCCTTTACCCAAACCTTAACAGTTTGGCACCAAGTTGTGTAAATATGAACACTTAATAATTGAATTGTTGGCAAAGCTTCACAACTGAAAATTTGCAGAACTAGTAAGAGAAACACTTACCAAGGACAATCACCACTGTCTTCAGCAAGCTCATCATGGTGTCCCTGTTGCGCCGCTGACCTGAGCTGTGGCGTGACATTCTCATGGTGCGCTGGCGGACATACATGAATATGTGGGCATAAAGCACCACCATGACAACGAAGGTCACCAAGTTGAAGATGGCCCAGAAGACGAGGTACGAGTTGCTGTAGAGTGGTGCCATGTTGGAGCAGGTTTTGATAGCACAGATACAGTTCCAACCCACACTAGGGATGGCACCCATGACAATCGACATAGTCCAGATGATCACGATGACCACAACCACACGACGGTTACTCATGCGAGTGTGAAGCTGCATGCGGAAGACTGTGATGTGGCGCTCAATGGCGATGGCTAGCAAGTTGGCCACAGAAGCCGTCAGGCTAGTGTCAATGAGGCCTTGGCGTAGTAACCACGTGCTGACAGTTAGCCGGCGTGTGTTGGGCCCCGTGTTAAACATCAAATAGAAATAAGCCAGTCCAGCGAAAAAGTCTGCTGCTGCTAGGTTAGCCATGAGATAATAGATGGGAAAATGAAATCTGCGGTTGATGTAAATGGCCACCATCACCAGGAGGTTAGCAAGCATGATAAAGATACATACTGTAAGTCCAAGTCCCATTACCAGTCTGCTGACAGTATTCCACTCTGTGGCCAGGTACTTCCCACTTTCGTTGTAAAAGAAGGCGATGCTTTCATTGTAGTAACACTGTCCATCCATCTTGAAGGTTATACTTCTGAAAGAACAAAAATTAGACAGAATCAGACTATTTATAGTTAATTCACATTTTGTATTGGCATTTTGTAAGTGCCCAGGAAATGCCTTGTAAGCAAAGATTTGATTCCAAATTTTAGAGAAGTAATGACAGCCACACACTTCTGTTTTTGTGTATGTCTCACACAAAAAAGTTTTAGATCTTCAAATGAAATACAACATAAAACAAAGTCAACCTGAGTAAACACACAATACAGTTTTATTTATTTCTTTTCTTTTATCGAAGCAAAGAAAGTTATCCAACACGTATCACCCATGTGAAAAACTAACTGCCCCCTTCAAATTAAAATCTGGTTGTGCTACCTTTAGCTGCACTAACTGCAACCAGACGCTTCTGATAACTGGAGATCAGTCTTTCACAGTGCTGTGATAGAATTTAGTCCCACTCTTCTTTGCAGAATTGCTTTAGTTCAGCCACACTGGAGGGTTTTTGTGCATGAACTGCCTGTTTAAATTCCTGCCACAGCATCTCAATTGGTTCAAGTCAGGACTTTGACCAGGCCACTCAAAAACTTTAATTTGGCTTTTTTTTTTGAGCCATTCAGAAGTGGAATTACTCCTATGCTTTTGATCATTGTCTTGCTGCTTAATCCAGTTGTGCTTGAGTTTCAATTTACGCACTGAAGACCAGACATTCTGCTTTAGGATTTTCTGGTAGAAAGCAGAATTCATGTTTCCCTCCATTATTGCAAGTTGCCCAGGCCCTGAAGCACCATAGCATCCCCACACCATCACACTTCCACCATGCTTGACTGTAGGTATGATGTTCTTTTTGTGGAATTCTGCGTTTGGTTTATGCCAGATGTAACAGGACCCCGGTCTTCCAAACTGTTCCACTTTCGACTAGACAGAACATTCTCCCAAGAGGTTTGAGGATCATCAAGGTGATCAACAGATGAGCCTTAATGTTCTTCTGGGTTAGCAGTGGTTTTCGCCTCAACACTCTTCCATGGATGCCATTTTTACCCAGTGTTTTTCTGATAGTGGAGTCATGAACAGTGACCTTTATCGATGAAAGAGAGGTCTGTAGGTCCTTTAATGTTGTCTTTGGCTCTTTTGTGACTTCCTGGATGAGTAGAGTAATTTTGGAAGGACGGTCATGTCTGGGAAGGTTCCCAACTGTTCCGATTTTTTCCATTCGGAGATAATGGCTCTCACTGTGGTTCTTTGGAATCCCATAGCCTTTGAAATCGCTTTGTAACCCTTCCCAGACTGATGTATTTCAATCTCCTCCTTCCTCAGCTTTGGCATAGCAAGTTACTGGGGAAGACATTTTAACCAACTTCATGCTGTTGAAAAAGTTCTATTTAAGTGTTGATGTGATTGAACAGGGTTTGCAGTAATCAGGCCAGGTTACATCTAGTCCAGCTGAACCCCATTATGAATGCAGTTTCATAAATTTGGGGAATTAGTAACTACGGGGCAAATACATTTTCACACAGGCCCAGTTGGTATTGAATAACTTTTTTGCTTCAGTGAATAACATTATCATTTAAAAACTGTATTTTATGTTTACTCTGGTTGCCTTCATTTTATCTTAAATTTTGTTTTCATTTCTGAAACTATTTAGTATGAGATATACATAAAAACAGAAGAAATCGGGATGGCAGCAAATAATTTGTCACAGCACTGTATAATTCCATCACTTCATAACACAAGGAATGGTTTGGAAAGAGGAGTAACATGTATGGAGCTACAAGAACAACCCATGTTAAATGCTATTTAGCAGCTAATGTAAAGCACTATCCACAGTTTGTTTATAGGGGTGCGACATATGTGTACAAGTACAAGATGAGTCCTCAGACAAATTTCACAGTATTCCTGGGAATTCTAAACAGCAAAATGGAAATAAGAACATCTACATAACACACTTTTGTCATTAAAAAAAACTGCCTCATTTGTATCCACAGTGCCAAGAGCTCTAAAACACCAATTTTGATTTCATGGGGACTTTAACATATGATAGGTTTATGTGCTTGAGGATTATTCATGAAAAATGTGTGTCACAGAGGCAGATGCACATGCAGATTCAAGGTTTAATAAGAGTACAAGCAAAACACAAAAGACAATAAGCACACATGAACAGGGAAACAAACATAAACCAAGACCTAGGAGAAGAGGGAGCATAATGTGACATCATTAGACAAAACAAAGCTAGACCAAGAGTGAGTTGCAATTAGTGATTATAAACACACTGGTGCTCGTTAACCAGAATGAGAGTGGTCATGTGACGGTGGCGCAGAGGTGCAGTGGCTGCTGGGAATTGAAGTCCAGGGTTCCTTTCGGCGATTCGTAACAAAGTGCTTCAGTACAAGCTTTTTAATATTATTTAAGCTCACACTGTAAAATCTAAAATCCATTCTGAAAGACAGTGGACTACAGTTGGGCAAATTAACAAAGCTTGCATTATTCAACATCTACAGTGACCACAAACAAACAATGTTGAACCCAGAGTTGTGAAATGAACTCAGATGGATATTAAACAGACCCAAACATTTTGGCATCTGGTCAAATTTTGCTAATGGTCTGTTCTATATGGAGAATAACTAAAGAGATGGCTAACCAAACAAACATCAACCAACAAGCAAAGAAAAAGTTAGTGGCTTGAAAAAAATGCAGGGAATTTATCACAGAGTCACTTTGCTATACTTTTTAAACCAAGTATTAGTCACATCATTGCTGGGACTTATTTGAATGAGCTGATTCTGTTTTCCAAAACACCCCACATAGGAAATTTGCTTATGTAATTTAAGCAAGGCATGGTTCCGGTTGGGGTTTTTTTTCTTTCATGATCTTTCAAGATAACATTTGTCAACAAAGTGTCTGAAATTGCATATATTCGTCTTTACAATTAGGTAGATAGGGATTGATTTACACTATATGACCCAAAGTTTTTGGACACTCACATCTCATTCCAGATTTAGTCCCCCTGTGCTGTTATAATAACCGCCACTCTTCTGGGAAGGCTTTTCACTAGATTTTGGAGCATGGCTGTGGGGATTTGTGATCATTCAGCCACAAGAGCATTAGTGAGGTCAGGCAAGGAGGTCTGGGGTGCAGTAAGCATTCCAATTTATCCGAAAGGTGTTCAGAGTGGTTGAAATCAGGGTTATTGTGTTCTTCCACTTCAAAATACCATGTCTTCATGGATCTCACTTTGTGCACAGGGGCATTGTCATGCTGGAACAGGTTTGGGCCTCTTAGTTCCAGTGAAGGGAACTTGTAATACTGCACAGTACAAAGACATGCTATACAATTGTGGGCTTCCAACTTTGTGGTAACAGTTTGGGGAAGACCCACATATGGGTGTGATGTTCAAGTGTCTACTTACTTTTGGCTGCATAATGCATCAACTAAAGCATTATAAATCCTATATACAGGATACAAATATACATGATGCAAATAAATAAAGGTACGTGAGTGCATTGGCATTTTTTTTTGTATCAATCAATATATTCTAAAGTCATCAATTCTAAACTTAATAAACTTAAGTTACATTGCTATGTTTTTTTTTTCTCTTGAGCCTCTACTTAAAGACAACAGTTTCCAATCACTAAATCCTTTGTTGCTCGCATAAAACATTTCACGCTCTGCTAGTTGTCTGTTATCAGCTGGTTAGAACTGAAATGTCAAGTAACAGTGAATAACCTTTCCATTGCTTTTGTGTATAGCCTCAGTAGTCCCAGTGAAACAAATGCTGGCACTGTATGCATGTTTTATCATTTGGCCTCAGGCGTGTAATTTCACTGAGCTGAAACCACTGAACAGAACACGATCTGTGCTCTCCAGGCTGTGAACTTCCTTCTGCCTTCAAAATGAGTGCTAGGAGAAAGAGTATGTGTCTGTCCATCCACCACCCGCACACCACCCCACCCCCCACCCCCACCCCCACCCGTCCATCACACTGACGAGACCACCCAGGACTACGGAAAACCACAGGTTTAGCATTATCAGATCACCCATCCTCTATGGATAAATAGAAGCTGAAGGAAACTCCAACCAGGCCTGCACATCAGCGTGATAGGGTTAGAGACGTGTGGGTTGCATTACTGCTATGAATCACCCATGAACTAAAATTGGTTTTAGGTTAGCTGAGCTAACTACAATATAAAGCATACAGTCTTATTAAAAGTTTACATCTTCATAGATGTTAAAAGTATGAATATCAAATCAGGTCAGTAAAGGGGCTTCCAACATTTCTGTGGCAGAAAATCTACCTCTCACCATGTCAATAACCATTTCAGAATATGGTTCCAAAGCCAAATCTAAAGCTAGCTAAAAAAGTAATAGACATATTGGTTTGCTGACCTAGTTATACAGCCATGTCTGTGACAACCAGAGTTTTGCTTTTAACTATTATAAAGCCTCTTTCACACCACACACTGCTTTTACACTCATTCGCTGCAGCAGTGCAGCAGCATGGCACAAGAGCAGTGCATGAGCAGCAGTGAAGCAGGAGTTTTGGCGTCGAGTCTATTTTATGCTGCACTGCTCAAGCTTCTCGCTCCGAATTAAAGCACCAGTACACGGTTGAAAGATTTAAATGAAGGTGAGTTGACACAAAAAAAAGTATGTATCGTACAGAAAAAGCATATTTGTAGAGTAGTATGTTTTACATTTAATATGTACTTGTGAGAGATTTCCCCTCACTCAGAGCGCTGGAGCACGCAGCACGCTCTGAAGCTTGAGGCTTCTGGATTCAGTGATATTGACTTTGTTTAATTGCGACACGGGTGTTTGTTATGGTTTATGTCATGTCTCTGCCCTGTTATGCCATTGGTTGTCTCTTAATATGTCTTAGGTGCTTATGTTTCCCCCTTGATTACGTTTATTATTTCACCCCTCGTGTGTCTATGTTCGGTGCAAAGTATTGTGAGCATTTTCTCCACACCAAGCCTTTGTCCTGTGTTCATGTTTCTAGTGTCTTGATCCTGTGTCTAGCTTCTCATTTTGTCCTTTTGCCTTGCCTTCCTTATGCCTGTTTGCCGATCGCCTGACTTTTGCCTGTTTTCGACCATGTTATTGATTGACGTTCTGGATTTGTCTGCTTGATTTCCTTAATAAAGCTTTTTTTTTGCACACGCATCCTGCATTGTCTCCTTGCTAGTCGTGACAGAATGCTTCGCCAATAAGATGTATGCAGCAGGAGGGTATATGGAATATTTTTGCCGGCGTTTGATTCCGTGCACTTTCCCCAATGGTTTCCCATGGGCACCCCAGCACCATTTCAAGGCTTTGAAAGCCAGTTGAAGGGATTTTTTTCTCCAATGCCATCTTTATTTGGTGGACCCCAAGCCTGAAGAGAAGCAGTGGCTGGGGTTCACCGGCCCAGCCCACTGGTGGGCAAAGCTCCATATCGCCACAGGCAACCTCAGCCTGGGAAGTGTGGTGGAGTTCGTGGGCCTCATGAGGGTAGTTTTTAACGCAGACCCTCACTTGGACTTAGAGAGATTTTTGGGGAAAACCAGCCTGATGGTCACAACCTCGAGGCTGTTCACCACGTATTACAAGAGGGAGCAGGCCGACTGGGCGGCCTCCACAGCTCAGGTCCAGCCCCAGATCAACAGCGCAGTGATGGAGGTAACACAGGCATGCAAGACTGAGGGTTGCTTTACAGAAGCCCAACTACAGTGTCCAGCGTGCATTAAACTTGGGATACACGAATCATATTTCTGCTCCCAGGCATGTTTCAAAGGCAGCTGGCATACCCACAAATGGCTCCACAAGAGAGCAAGAGCCGAGCTCCAGCTTGAGACCAACAAGGTGGTCTCACCTGCAGAGCTCCAGCCAGAGGTCAACATGGTGACCTCATCTCCAAAGCTTCAGCCTGAAACCTAAGAGGCGGTCTCACCTGCAGAGCTCCAGTCAGAGGTCAACATGGTGACCTCATCTCTAGAGCTTCAGCCCAAGACCCAAGAAGTGGTCTCACGTGTAGAGCTCCAGCCAGATGTCAACGTGGTGACCTCATTTCCAGAGCTCAAGCCCAAGAACCAAGATGCAGTCTCATCTCCAGAGCCACAGTCGGAGGTCAACGTGGCGACCTGCTCCACAGAATTCCAGCCTGGGAAGCAGGAGGGGGTCTCACTCACTGAGTTCCTCTCCGAAGTTGATGATACGAAGTCCCAAGCCATGCTCCTGTCTGAGGTCGACAAGACAGCCTCCCAAGCCCTGTTACTGTCTGAGGTCAAGGAGACAGCCTCCCAAGCCACTATCCTGTCCGAGGTCGACAAGGCGACCTCCCAAGCCACATTTCTGTCTGAGGTCAAAGAGACGACCTTCCAAGCCATATTCCTGTCCGAGTTAAGGAGATGGCCTCCTAAGCCATGTTCCTGTCCAAGGTCAACGAGGCAACCTCCCAAGCCACGTTCCTGTCCAGGGCCGACAAGGCGGTCTCCTGAGCCACGTTCCTCTCCGAGGTCGATTAGATGGCCTCCCGAGACATGTTTCTGTCCGAGGTCTGCGAGACGGACTCTCAAGCCATGTTTCTTTCTTAGTCTGACACGGTCAACCAAGTGATGCTCACGTCTAAGTCTGTTGACACAGCCAACCAGGTTCAGCCTGCAGAATCGACAAAGAATGACGCTCAGCTTTCCTGTTCCACTTAGGACGCTGCTCTGCTTTCCTGTTTCACTGAGGACGTCACTCCGCCATCCTGTTCCACTGAGGACATCGCTCTGCCTCCATGCTCCACTGAAGACACAATGTCCCAAACCTGGATTCTGCCTAAGAACCATAACACTCATGTCCTAGCCCAGCCATCTGACCTCATCAAACCTGTCGCCAACCCACAGCCTACTTTCTGCCTGAATGAGCTATGTCCGCTCCCCAGCTCCTTTGGTAAAGGACCGCATCATAGACAATGTCTGCCTCAGGTCCTTGCACTTGGCGTCGACATTCTGCCCAGAGGGCCCAGACCACCAGAGGGGGAGTTCTGTAAGGCACTTCAGGAGAAGTGCCCTTGGTGGGGGGAATCTGTCAGTTTTCCCCTCACACTGAGCGCTAGAGCACGCAGTACGCTCTGAAGCCCAAGGCACAACAGCGCACACTTCTGGGTTCAGTGACATTGACTTTGTATACTTTCAACACATGTGTTTGTTATGGTTTATATCATGTCTCTGTCCCTGTTATGTTATTGGTTGTTTCATAATGTGTTTCTTAGGGTGTTTATGTTTCCCCCTTGATTACCTTTGTTATTTCCCCCTCGTGCGTCTATGTTCGGTGCAAAGTATTGTAAGTGTTTTCTCACTACCAAACCTTTGTCCTGTGTTCACATTTCTAGTGTTTTGATCCTGCATCTAGGTTCTCATTTTGTCCTTTTGCCTTGCCTGCCTTATGCCTGTTTGCTGATCGCCTGACCTTTGCCTGTTTTCGACCCTGTTATTGTTTGACATTTTGGACTTGTTTGCTTGATTTCCTTAATAAAGCTCGTTAATGCACATGCATCCTGCATCTCCTCCTTGGATTTCGCGACAATACTAATCATGGCACACGGTGGCTTAATGGTTAGCACGTTCTCCTCACACTTCCAGGTTTTGGAGTTTGATTCCCACCATGGCCTGTGTGCGGACTTTGCATGTTCTCCCCATGCTAAGGGGGTCTCCTCTGGGTACTCTGGTTTCCTCCGCCAGTCCGAAGACATACATGGTAGGCTGATTGGAATGCCCAAAGTGTCCGTAGTCCCTGCAATGGATTAGTACCCTGTCCAGGGTGTACGCCACTTTGTGCCCCATGCTCCCTGGGATAGGCTCCAGGTTCCCCACGACCCTGTAGGGTAACTGCTATAGAAAGTGGATGGATGGATGGATGGATGGATGGATGGATGGATGGATGCTAATCATGAGTGAGAATAGTTTTATTTTTGGCTTGGACGTACAGCAATAAACATGTGAATTGTAAACATGCTCCTCCACATTATGTAAATCTTATACTATATAACGATCAAGTTAACAAAACTCCTCAACAGACCACTGACAATAAATATTGTACATTTTTTGGTTTGCTTTTCAAGGAAATTAACTATGGAACCCGAGAACCTTTCTGCAAAGTGCGTTGCAGTTTCTGCATGCGTAACGCTACTGGTGTCAAAGCAAATGCATCACTCGTGCCTCAGACTGCAAACTGCTCTTGCACCTCATGAGGTGTTAACTGGGCATAAGTTATAGTGAGACAGTACAGTGGCTTAGGGGTTTTCATGTCTGCCTCACAACTCCAGAGTTGGAGGATCTAGTCCTGCTACTGCCCTGTGTGCATGGAATTTGCATGTTCTCCCCATGCTTCAGGGTTTTCCTCCAGGTACTCCGGTTTCGTCCCCCAACCCAAAGACATGTTTTGTAGGCTGATTGGCATTTCTATGTGTGTGAATATCTGAGTGATTGTGCCCTGTGATGGGTTGGCACCCCATCCAGGGTATCCCCCGCCTTTTGCCTTGAGTTCCCTGGGATAGACTCCAGGCTCCCCCTCAACCCTGCGTAGGATAAGTGGTATAGAATATGGATGAGTCTGATAAAAAAATAAATTACTTGTTTTTCATTTCTTTTGCCTGGATTTTGAAAGAATAATCAAATGGACATTGCTAAATTCTGTTTGTGACATGAAAATAGAATGACCAAAAAGTACATATACCCATTTGGTATAAGAGTATTGACATTTCCTTTACATAACACATTGGATTTTTTATTCAAATGGACATGAAAATTTTAACTAAAACACATTATTGGTAATGCATGGATATGTTTCAAGTGATTGTGAAACATATAAGATTAGAACCTTGGGCTGAAAAAAAACATGCATGAGTGTAAATTGTGTAAAGTGCTGCAGAAGAACATCGTTGTTAATAATTATTGTAATACATTACAAATGAGCCCTTTGGCTAACTCCTGAAAATGTGTTATTGAATGCTGTGGTGATCCTGAACAGTCTCAGATGTAATAAATGAGTGTTCATGTGTGTTTGGATGAATCATGGCATTGACGTGATCCAACAAATGGAAATAATTTTGTGAAAATCAGGCAGACCATGTCACATCAATAGTTTAATATACTTCAAGGCTTACTGTAATAGCAATATATCAGTATGACCACAGTATGAAAATGTTTCCATAACACACAGCCATTATTTACTTCCTCTCATCTGTGCATGTTGTTAAAAATAACAACCCCTGTACCCCTGTATGATAGCTATTTAAGCAAGTCTTCAACTGGTATATTTACACCAGGGTGAGAATTTAAGCATGCTCTGAAACCTAACACCAACAAGAGGAAGTCAGTGCAATCAGAGTTGGCAAGTAACATCGAACATAGGCATGATCTCCAAGAACAGACGTTCTCCGTCAGGTTGTGAGAAAGCAAAATGCACAAAGCTCGAACCGTTTCAGTGCTGCCTGTCTGAGAACACAATGAGACCATTGTTCAGGACACAGCCGGTAAAAAGTAACAGAAAAGCATTTCACAATGAATAAATTGTTCACATTTTGTGTACAGCCCTGGTGAGGCAGCGCACGTTAAGTGAGTTTCAAATAAAAATATGTGTTTAAT